>NC_053026.1:231800038-232100038 GCF_003073215.2 Triticum urartu
GGTGGAGTGCTCTAGGTTGACTCAATCGAGCTCAACTTTTGCTTCGTTGTTAATCTGGGCAGATCGTCAACTTGTTTGCGATTTTGCCGATGCTACCGTTAGTGTTCCGTGCATGATATGCCTTTGTTCTTGCCATGTGTAGCTAGCATATTGTGCCTTCTTGCTGGTTATATGCTTGCCTTGCCATGACTTGCACCGTAGTGAGTGCATCGAGCTCGTTTACATGCCTTCGTGAGTTATAATTTCAGCATGTCTCAGTTTTCACTAAGTCTGAAAACTGATTGTGTTCGAGCTATGTTCGTGAGCTCGGTAGAGTATTTTGTGAACCCTTTTGGCCCCAGGTCACTTTGGGTGTTTTGTTAAGCTTGTTGAGTAGCTCCATGCCATGTTCTTACTTGTCATGTTCAGGTTATCTATCATGTTGTTTTGCTGCTCCAAAGAGAGCATCGTGATCTGAAATTTCAGGCTAGTGTTAATTTCACCAAGTCTGGAATCTGTTTTGCATTTGCGTTTTTGCCATGCTTGTTTGAACCTCTTATTGGATGAATTTGCCTATGGCTCAGTGCTAGTGTTTTGTTAACCATCTTGTGTACATCACTGCAATGCATTTTGTTTTCATGTTTGGTGGCTGTAGCATGTTCATTTCGTTGCGTTTAGATGCCTACTTGCTGTAAATCGCAGACCGGTGTCATATCTTAAAACGCTTGCCATTTCCAAACCGTAACTCCGATTCCAATGATCTTTATATCGTTTTCAAGCGATTTCATCCCCTCTATCCAGTGGCACACTTGGTTTTCCAAGTTGAGGCCAGGTTCATGCATTTCCTGTCATATCTTGCATTTTGCATCCCGCATCGCATCCCACATAGCATATCATCATTTCATCATATTGCTTGGTCTTGCACGTGGTTGATTGTATCCTTGTTGCTTGTTTGTATTGTTGGGTAGAGCCGGGAGACGAGTTCGCTACCGAGGAGCCCGTTGAGTTTGCTTGTGAGGATCCAGTCAGCTTTGACAACTGTGCAGGCAAGATGATCATACCCTCGAAATCACTACTATCTTTGCTATGCTAGTTTGCTCGCTCTTTTGCTTTGCCACTGCTACGATGCCTACCACTTGCTTGTCAGCCTCCCAATTGCATGATTGAACCTCTAACCTACCCTTGTCCTAGCAAACCGTTGATTGGCTATGTTACCGCTTTGCTCAGCCCCTCTTATAGCGTTGCTAGTTGCAGGTGAAGATTGGAGCCGTTCCTATTGGAACATCTTTTATTTGCTTGTTGGGATATCACTATATTGCTATGTTATCTTAATGCATCTATATACTTGGTAAAGGGTGGAAGGCTCGGCCTCTCGCCTAGTGTTTTGTTCCACTCTTGCCGCCCTAGTTTCCGTCATATCGGTGTTATGTTCCCGGATTTTTGCGTTCCTTACGCGGTTGGGTTATAATGGGAACCCCTTGATATTTCACCTTGATTAAAGCTTTTCCCGCAATGCCCAACCTTGGTTTTACCATTTGCCACCTAGCCTTTTCTTTCCCTTGGGTTCTGCAGACTCAAGGGTCATCTTATTTTAACCCCCCCGGGCTAGTGCTCCTCTAAGTGTTGGTCCACCTGTCAGCTACCGGTGACCACCAGGGGCAACTCTGGGCTGGCCTACCCGTACCTAGGACAATCTGAGTGTGCCCTGAGAAAGAGATATGTGCAGCTCCTATCGGGATTTGTCAGCACATTCGGGCGGTGTTGCTGGTTTTGTTTTAACCTGTCGAAGTGTCTTGAATTACCGAGATACCGAGTCTGATCGGAACGTCTTGGGAGGAGGTCTTTTCCTTCGTTGACCGTGAGAGCTTGTCATGGGCTAAGTTGGGACTCCCCTGCAGGGATTGAACTTTCGAAAGCCGTGCCCGCGGTTATGGGCAGATGGGAATTTGTTAATGTCCGGTTGTAGATAACTTAAACCTTAATTAATTAAAACGAATCAACTGCGTGTGTTGCCGTGATGGCCTCTTCTCGGCGGAGTCCGGGAAGTGGACACGGTGTTGGAGTTATGCTTGCGCAGGTTGTTCCTCTAGTTTCTCGCTCGCGCCTTGGCTCCTCTTCTCGCTCTCTTTTGCGGATAAGTTAGCCACCACATATGCTAGTCGCTTGCTGCAGCTCCACATACTTGCCTTATCCTTCCTATAAGCTTAAATAGTTTTGATCGCGAGGGTGCGAGATTGCTGAGTCCCTGTGGCTCACAGATACTATAATTCCAGATGCAGGTCCAGGTGATTCCGCTCCAGGTGACGAGTACGAGCTCAAGTGGGAGTTCGACGAAGACTCTCAGCGTTATTATGTTTCCTTTCCCGACGATCAGTAGTGGTGCCTAGTTGGGGTTATCGATTCAGGGCCTTGTCGCATGTTGGGTTCTTTTCCATTTTGGCGCCGTAGTCGGGCCATGAGTGTTTGCTTGATGGATGTTATTTATGTACTTTGATGTGACGTGGCGAGTGTAAGCCAACTATGTACCTCCCCTTTATTTTATTTATGTACATGGGATGTGTGATGATTTCCTGACTTGCGACATTGCTTTCAATGCGGTTATGCCTCTAAGTCGTGCCTTGACACGTGGGAGATATAGCCGCATCGAGGGCGTTACAAGTTGGTATCAAAGCCTTCCCCGACCTTAGGAGCCCCATTGCTTGATCGTTTTTAGAAGCCGAGTTATGTCTAGAAAAAAATGTTTTGAGTCACTTAGGAATTATATATCGGAGAGTTAGGAATTCTTTTTACTTCCCAGTCTCCTCATCACTCTGGTAAGGCATCCTGACGTAGAGTTTTGACTCTTCTCTTCTCAAATTTCACTAAAATTTTTTTTAGGATCACGCGAGTATCTTGGTTTTGTTCCGATGGTTTTGTGACGAGAACATTGTTCTTGGTGCCTCCTGTCTTTAGGGGTTGTGGCAGTGTCCCGGGGAGTTGAGCTCCGAGGTGTTGTCGTCACAATTTTATCGTTGCAATTCTGGTATACTTGAGATATGTGCGCGACATCGAAAATCTCCTTTATGCAGTTCGTTGGTGAGATAACCTCGACGCCACCCAGTACTGGGGCGGGAGTTCGGGAGTATCGCCATAACTTGTATAACGGATGCTTTTCGAAGGTTGAGATAGATGGTTTCCGAAGATTTCTTGGTTATGTGTTGAAGGATGGATACAGCTGGATGTAGGATTTGCTAGCTTGGGTGAGATATTATGCTTCCCCTGTATCCCCAACACCTGATTGCATAACCGAGAAAATTTCGGGAATTTCATAGGTGGGAATTCAAGTAGCCTTAGGATATCTTTCCGACAGATGTATGATATGAAATTGGGGTTCGACGTCTAGTGGTTCGCCTATTCACGGTCGATTTTACAGTGGTCTCGTTGTGTCTTAAAGAGTCCTTGGCTATGCTGACTCGGGGACGCTTCGTATGTCATGTGCACTGCCTTGTACATGATGGTGCTGTACGATCGAGCCCGTGTAGGTCCCACCATGAAAAACTTCGGACGAAATTTCTATCATGTATTGTTCCGGCTTATTCCGCAAGCCAACCCTTGGTTTTATTTCGAGTTGTGGCATTCGTTTTGCTTCGACGTCATATGTTGATTCCATTCCTCGTTGTTGTACCCCTTCTACCTGATTCTTCGTGGCTTCGCAATTTAGGAATATGTGACCACTTCAAGAGAAATGCATTCGTTCATTTTGTTCGGATGTGAAGATTATATGTTGCAATTTTCATTCCGTTGGACTCAGCTTCAATATTTATCTGTCATGTGCTAATGGTGGTCAACCTCTTCAGGATGGCTCCTCCAACGCGCACGACTCCGAATCCTGATCCGCCACCACCTCCACCTCCTCCAGAGGCATGGCAAGCTGTGATGGCCGCAACCAATGCAAACACTCAGCTGATCATGCAAATTCTCCAAGAGCGCAATCAAGGCAGTCAAGGGAATCAAGGCAGCAATCAGGGTCACTTTGCTACACTCAACCAGTTCCTTGCTAACGGGCCAAAGACTTTCAGTAATTGTGTTGAGGCAACCGATGCTGACGATTGGCTTGTGGATCTGTGTAAGCATTTCGAGTGCAGCAACGTCAGGCCTGAAGATTTCGTCAAGTTCGCTTCTTTCCAACTCAAAGATCAGGCTGCAGAGTGGTTCCAGCAGTACAAAGATTCCAGAGGTGGACGTTTGATCACTTGGGATGATTTCCGTCAAGATTTCTGCACTCATCACATTCCGTAGAGCGTGGTTGAAAGCAAGCGTGAGGAATTCCGCAATCTGAAGCAAGGCTCTTTGTCTGTCTATGACTACAACAAATTGTTCCAGAAGCTTGCCCGTTTTGCCAAGCAGGATGTTCCTGATGAGAAGAGCATGATCTATCAGTTCAGGGGTGGTCTTCGTGAGGAAATTCAGCTCGCTCTTGTCCTCTTTGAGCCGTTGAGATACGATGAGTTCTACAACATGGCACTGAAGCAAGAGGCTGCTCAGTTGAGGTGTGATGCTTCCAGGAAGCGAGTCAGAGATGTTACTCCTTCTTCCTCTACTCAAGTGGCCAAGCAGCAGAAGTATTGGCTTCCTCCTCCTCCGTTCCGTCAGCCGTATCAGCAGAAGAGCAAAGGTGGCAGTGGTTCTTCCCACCCACCCAACCCAGGCTTTCAGAACAAGACTTCGTCTCAAGCTCCAAAACCGAGTGCTCCGTATCACCGTCCGCTTTCAGAGGTCACGTGCAACAAGTGCCAACAGAAGGGTCACTATGCCAACAAGTGTTTCAACCAGAGGCGTCTTCCTCCTCCTCCGCCTGTGAGATCGGCAAGTACAGCTGTGGTCAAGCATAACCCTAAGCACGCCAAGGTCAATTTGATGAATGCAGCTCAGGCAGAGGACTCGTCAGATGTGATCATGGGTAACCTTCCTGTTAATGATATTCCTGCAAAAGTTCTTTTCGACACTGGTGCATCGCATTGCTTCATCTCGAGACCGTTTACTAATAGGCATGAATTGGTTTCACAAGTCTTGCCTAGTCCTTTAGCAGTTGTCTCTCCCGGCAAGCGCATGCAGGCTAACTCCATCGTTCCGGATGTTTCTATCACGATGGGCGAGTTCAAGTTTCTTGCTTCTCCTACGGTTCTCGGTGACTCGGATATTGATCTTATTCTCGGGATGGACTGGCTCTCTAAGCATAAAGCTCAGCTTGATTGTGCAGCCAGGCAGATTCAACTGACTCATTCGTCTGAGGATGTCATTGTCTTTGCCGCTCGGGATAATACCATCCGGTTGTTTTCTCTCAATGAGAAGGGTGAATTGGATGCCATCTCTCAAATTCCCGTCGTTTGCGAATATCAAGACGTTTTTCCAGAAGAACTCCCAGGGATGCCTCCAAACCGGCCGGTTGAATTTGTTATTGAACTTGAGCCCGGTACGGAACCTGTATGCAAACGTCCCTACAAGCTCGGCCCTGAAGAGCTGAAGGAGTTGAAGAAACAACTCGATGAGCAAGAAAGATTGGGTCTCATCCAGCCTAGTACTTCTCCGTGGGGTTGTGGTGTTCTTTTTGTGAAGAAGAAGGATGGATCGAGTCGACTTTGTGTTGATTACCGTCCAGTGAACAAGAAGACCATCAAGAACAAATACCCACTTCCCAACATCAATGAGCTGTTCGAACAACTCAAGGGTGCCCAAGTATTCTCCAAGCTTGATCTCCGTATGGGTTATCACCAGATTCGCATTCGTGAAGAAGATATTCCCAAGACAGCATTCAGAACAAGCTTTGGTTCATATGAATACACTATCATGTCTTTTGGCCTCGCCAACGCTCCTCCGACGTTCTCTCGCATGATGAACTTCATCTTCAACGCCTACACCAATGACTTCGTTTTGGTCTATCTCGATGACATTCTGGTTTTCTCGAAGAACAAGGAAGATCATGCCAAGCATTTGCGTTTGGTTCTCGATAAGCTCAGGGAATATCAGTTCTATGCCAAGTTCTCCAAGTGTGAATTTTGGCTCGATGAGGTTCTTTATCTTGGTCATATCATCTCTGCCAAGGGCATTTCCGTGAATCCCGAGAAGGTTTCCGCAATTGTGAATTGGGAACCTCCTCAGAACGTGAAGCAACTCCGCAGTTTCCTCGGTCTCGCAAGCTATTGCAGAAGATTCGTCGAAAACTTTTCCAAAATTGCGAAGCCTCTCTCAAATCTTCTTCAGAAGCATGTCAAGTACGTTTGGTCTCCAGAGTGTGATATGGCTTTCAACACTTTGAAAGAGAAGTTGATCACTGCTCCAGTTCTGACTCCACCTGATGAATCCAAGCCGTACGAGGTCTTTTGTGATGCCTCTCTCCAAGGTCTTGGCGCAGTATTGATGCAAGAGAAGAAAGTTGTTGCTTATACATCTCGCCAGTTGAAGCCTAATGAGAAGAACTACCCCACTCATGATCTCGAGTTGGCGGCAGTTGTGCATGCTCTTTTGACTTGGAGACATCTTCTATTGGGAAGAAAAGTGGACATTTTCACTGATCACAAGAGTCTCAAGTACATCTTCACTCAGCCTAATCTCAACCTAAGGCAAACTCGATGGGTCGAAATGATTCAAGAGTATAATCCGAGTATTGAGTATACTCCAGGCAAGGCCAATGTGATTGCTGACGCTTTGAGCAGAAAGGCCTATTGCAACAGTCTGATTCTCAAGCCTTATCAACCCGAGCTTTGTGAAGCTTTCCGCAAACTGAATCTGCAAGTTGTTCCTCAAGGTTTCCTCGCCAACCTTCAAGTCTCTCCTACCTTAGAAGACCAGATTCGCCAAGCACAGCTTCTTGACGCTATGGTGAAAAAGGTGAAGATTGGGATTGCCAAGAGTCAGTCCAAGTACAAGTGCTACCGCCTTGATGACAAGGACACTCTCTTCTTCGAGGATCGTATTGTTGTGCCCAAAGGTGAACTTCGTAAAGTGATCATGAACGAGGCTCACAACTCTCTCCTCTCCATCCACCCTGGTAGTACGAAGATGTATCAGGATCTCAAGCAAGCTTATTGGTGGAATACAGTATTGGGCTGAGAACCAATGCGGCTGGTGCTTGGGCTGTTCGGAATTTAGGTTCATCACTGGCGTTAAAGGTAATAGCCGTGTCACTCCATGGGTTTATTGTTGCTACTTGGTAGACTTCGGCAAGGCTGCGGAGTGTCCTTTTTCGCATATTATTTGATGCGAAAGTCTTGAAGACTGTTAATACCGTATGGGTGTCTCTGGGGTGTCTTTCTGTGGCCTCCGGATTTAGGAGGTTTTCGCCAATTTTGGCCACCTGCCGGAGTATCCAACATGCTCTAAGGCTGTGAGTTGGTGTGGCGTCCTCTGTACTGTGAATTTTACAGGGCCTGTTAAGCCATCCTTCCAGTACGGTTCCATGCCCTATAGAGGGTTTTTGCTTTTTGGTATTTGACCTGGGTGTCTGGTTATGCTGCACCCTTTTATTTCGGACTGGGTTTGTATTTAGGGCCGGATTGTCCCAAAATTTTATTTTGGTTTTCCAGGCGCTTTCCATCGCACAATACTTTCGTACAATGGACGCCAAGTCAGCAAAGCGTGTGATATCACGGCGACTTATGGCGTTGAGTATTCCCTTGTCCGTGCAATTATTGCAAAAGATTAAAATTGCGTCTTCCTCGCGGCAGTCCCTTAGCCTGTTCTTAACCAGGAGGAATCTAGCCCAGTAATGATGTACTGTTTCGTCGGGCTCTTGCCTGATTTTGGATAGATCGCTTATGTTGGGGTGGGTGGGTGGAGTTAAATCCGAAGCCTCACCCAGTCTGAGGCTCAGAGGCCGAGGAATTTCTGAACTCGAAAATTTGGATCCCTGGGTGTTGTCCAATGAATCCAGCCCGTCACCTGACTCTAAGTTTAGGTTTTGAGTGATATCCTCCCCTCCGCGGGTATCTGGCTTGGAGGGATCGGGAATCCGGACGTAGCGAGTCTTTAAGATAGACGAAGGGTTGCCGCACTGTCCTTCTACCATGGCAACGTGATGGGTGACTTGGGGAGAGTTAATCTCTCTCAGATCGGTTTTAGGCCCAATCTGATCGTAATCCGTAGCAACTCCCAGGGCGGCGAAGCGATCCAAGAGCTCATTTATGGAGGAAAGCTCCATTGGATCTAACTGCTCGGCGAGTTCCGAACTGACATGAAGATTGTTTTCGATGGCCCGAGAGGTCATCGTCGGCGTAGAAGCCGAACAGGCGGTCATAAGAAAACCACCTAGCCGGAGGGTTTGGCCGACAGCCAAAGCTCCCTTAGAAACGGTGCCGTCTTTGAAGACGGGGCGAGGCATCCTTCCTGATGGCGACGACATAGAGGAACTCTCACTGAAAGCACCAATGTCGGTGTCAAAACCGGCGGATCTCGAGTAGGGGGTCCCGAACTATGCGTCTAGGCCGGATGGTTACAGGAGGCAAGGGACACGAAGTTTTACCCAGGTTCGGGCCCTCTCGATGGAGGTAAAACCCTACGTCCTACTTGATTAATATTGATGATATGGGTAGTACAAGAGTAGATCTACCACGAGATCAGAGAGGCTAAACCCTAGAAGCTAGCCTATGGTATGATTGTTGATGTGTATGTTGTCCTACGGACTAAAACCCTCCGGTTTATATAGACACCGGATAGGGTTAGGGTTACATAGAGTCGGTTACAACGGCAGGAGATCTGAATATCTGTATCGCCAAGCTTGCCTTCCACGCCAAGAAAAGTCCCTTCCGGACACGGGACAAAGTCTTCAATCTTGTATCTTCATAGTCCTGGAGTCCGGCTGAAGGTATAGTCCGGCCATCCGGACACCCCCTAATCCAGGACTCCCTCAATTATTTTGATAGAATTTTGTGAGCCTATATTCAAGAGAATATCCTAGTTCATTATTTCGAATAGCCAAATCATCATTAAGTTCAGAAATTCTATCAACTAATACATTGGTAGGAACCCTTCTTCTAAGATTTTCATTAAAAGCAACATAATCTAGAGATTGGAAATGCATGATTTCTTCTTGATCAAAGAGGATAGCCTCTATGGGAGGACGGAAAGCGTCCACCCTATAATGCGCAAAGATTTCTTTGGCTTCTCTTATTATGAATCTAAACTCATGAGCCAAAAAGATAGTAGCGACACGCTTAACAGAAGAATGCTCAATATTAGAAAATTCCAGAAAAATCCTTTGTATGGAAGGATGCATGTGCATGAATTGTCTTTCCAGTTCAACTATAAGCATAGCAATAGCATCCGCAAGACTACTAGTTCTGTGAAGGATAGAACTACCCATAGAAGGTAAAGCACCGACACAAGTAAAGAAATCTTGAATAACTCCTTTTCCAATAATATTACCACTACCAACACGGAATTTTTTTGTATAAAAGATGGTAGGCTCTTTAGTGGGAGCATCAGAAGTTTCCATGATATTGTCATCGCCCATATTGGCGATAACTTCCCCAATTTCAGACATAACGACAAGCGTGCAAACTAGCACACAAGCAAACAAAGAGCAAGAGGACAAAAGAGGCAAACAGAGAGGGAGGATAGAGAGAGAGAGAGAGGGCGAATAAAATGGCAAGGGTGAATTGGGGGGAGAGGAAAATGAGAGGCAAATGGCAAATAATGTAATGTGAGAGATAGGGATTGTGATGGGTACTTGGTATATTGACTTTTTGCGTAGACTCCCCAGCAACGGCGCCAGAAATCCTTCTTGCTACGTCTTGAGCTTGCGTTGGTTTTCCCCGAAGAGGAAGGGATGATGCAGCAGAGTAGCGTAAGTATTTCCCTCAGTTTTTGAGAACCAAGGTATCAATCCAGTAGGAGCCCACGGTCAAGTCCCTCGTACCTGCACAAAGCGATAGCTACTCGCAACCAACGCGATTAGGGGTTGTCAAGCCCTTCACGGTCACTTACGAGAGTGAGATTTGATAGATATAATATTTTTGGTATTTTTGATATAAAGATGCAAAGTAAAAAGTAAAAGCAAAGTAAATAGCAAAACAATATAAAAGTGATGGAGATTGATATGATGAGAATAGACCCGGGGGCCATAGGTTTCACTAGTGGCTTCTCTCAGGAGCATAAGTATTCTACGGTGGGTGAACAAATTACTGTTGAGAAATTGATAGAATTGTGCATAATTATGAGAATATCTAGGCCTGATCATGTATATAGGCATCACGTCCGTGACAAGTAGATCGAAACGATTCTGCATCTACTACTATTACTCCACTCATCGACCGCTATCCAGCATGCATCTAGAGTATTAAGTTAAAAATAGAGTAACGCTTTAAGCAAGATGACATGATGTAGAGAGATAAATTCATGCAATATGAAATAAACCCCATCTTGTTATCCTCGATGGCAACGATACAATACGTGCCTTGCTGCCCCTTCTGTCACTGGGTAAGGACACCGCAAGATCGAACCCAAAGCTAAGCACTTCTCCCATGGCAAGAACTACCAATCTAGTTGGCCAAACCAAACGGATAATTCGAAGAGACTTGCAAAGATAACCAATCATGCATAAAAGAATTCAGAGAAGATTCAAATATTATTCATAGATAGACTTGATCATAAACCCACAATTCATCGGTCTCAACAAACACACCGCAAAAAGAAGATTACATCGAATAGATCTCCACAAGAGAGGGGGAGAACTTTGTATTGAGACTCAAAGAGAGAGAAGAAGCCATCTAGCTACTAACTATGGACCCGAAGGTCTGAGGTAAACTACTCACACTTCACCGGAGGGGCTAGGATGATGTAGAAGCCCTTCGTGATGACGGCCCTCTTCCGGCGGAGCTCCGGAACAGGCCCCAAAATGGGATCTCGTGGATACAGAAAGTTGCGGCGGTGGAATTAGGTTTTTGGCTCCTGTTCTGATCGTTTGGGGGTACGTGTGTATATATAGGAGGAAGGAGTACGTCGGTGGAGCACCGAGGGGCCCACGAGGCAGGGGGCGCGCCCTAGGGGGGGGCGCCCCCACCCTCGTGACCACCTCTTTGATCCCTTGCAGTAGGGTCCAAGTCTCCTGGATCACGTTCGGTGAGAAAATCACGTTTCCAAAGATTTTATTCCGTTTGGACTCCGTTTGATATTCTGTTTATCCGAGACACTGAAATAGGCAAAAAACATCAATTCTGGGCTGGGCCTCCGGTTAATAGGTTAGTCCCAAAAATAATATAAAAGTGGAAAATAAAGCCCAATATAGTCCAAAACAGTAGATAATATAGCATGGAGCAATAAAAAATTATAGATACGTTGGAGACGTATCAGCCGCCGCCATGACCTCCTGGTCGCGACTCCTCACGGCGCCGATGACCACCCGTCCGATAACCAAACCCGTGTCCACTTCGCCTAAAGGTATGCTCACACCTCTCTCCCTTTATATTGCACCACCACTAGCTGCTGTATTGATGTAGGGTGGAACCCTAGATGGCCGATCTTTCACGAAAGGAGCGGGTCCCACGATGAACACGAAGAACACAAGGGGAAAACACGAAGGGAAATACAAGAGAAAACACTCAAACCAACAAGATATGGTCACACATATGCTAGATCCGAGTACACATAGAGATCACACAGTCCAAATCCAACAAGGGACGATACATAGGGTAACCGGTTCTTCTCCGTGAGGAGGTCTTGAGGTCTTCCCGTTAGGGGTCTTGAATCCAAGTGGATCTTCTCCGAAGAGGTGTCGGTCCCTCGTGGTGGAGTAGATCCGGATGGATGAGCGAGGCTCTATCTCACAAATGAGCTATCACAACGCTAACCCTAACTAAGAGGATGTGGGGAGTATATATAGTCTAGGGCCACATAGGGGTAAGTGGGAGAGAGTTTACATGGGCTCTTGGCCCGTAGCTGCGTAGGGGAGCCGGATGTCCGGGTTGGGGACCGGATGTCCGACGGCTCGTGAGGAGCCGGATGTTCGCGCTAGACTTGCCCGCTCCTGTGCTCTCTGGATAGGTGGGGCCAGATGTCTGGGCGAAGGTGTGACGCCCCAAGACCGACGCTCCAGATGCCTTCCATGTATTTGCGTTTCGCAGCGTGAATTGTTTATTTGTTGCATTGCATCATGTCATCATGCCATTAATTTCTTTGCAACCTTTTTTAAACTCACTAAATAAACTGCATGGATCTTTGATCCATTTAAATCGAGGGAATTCACATGGTGATTTCTCTTTATAACATATCCTCCCAATACTTAGGGAGCTATACTAAACCATTCCTTTGGCTTGGAATCACCCATAACACTTTTGCTCTGTTCTTCGAATTTTCTTTTATCCAACTCAACTTCAATTCTTCCTTTGGGGCCTTTTAGTAAAATTGAGTTGCAATTTTACTTTATCCATAAATGTTCCAAATCTGCCCGTAAATCACATCTGGTGTGTAGGGTCACCTCCTACAGTTTCAACCCATTTGGAAATTATTTGAATGGGTTTCGAAATTCAAACTTGCCGAGTTAAATCCAACGCGTGTGGATTTTACTTTCTCTAAAAATCCTCGGGCGATTTTTGTCAAATTCCTCGTATTTTTGTGAGTCTGGGAAATAATCCCCATGCTCAAATTTTTGTCCACTTATTTCTTCTCTCTCTTTTCTTTCTTTGCTTTTATGTTTTTGAAAGAGTTTTAAAGAAGAGAAGAGAGAGGGAGAAGGAAGCCCATCAGGAAGGCTCGACCTGTTTTCCCAAGGCCCCACCTAGGCCCAGCTCCGGCAGCCTCCTCCCGAAACCTAGCTAACCTAGCCCGACCCCCCGCACCCCTCCTCCTCGTTCCTCAGCGCCACACTTCTCTTCACGATCCTCTCGCCCGAGGCCTCGATCCCTTCCTCCGCTTCCACCACCAGCGCTCGCCTCCGCCCGTGGACCTCCGCAGCAAGGCCCATCTGTGTCGCCCCCGCAGGTTCCTGCCCTGCCTCGAGCGCCCCCGCGCCGGAAGCCGCCTCCCATGGCGCCCCATCCGCGCCGCGGGACCTCCCCATCGCCAGCTCCGCTGCCGCCTCTCCACTGCCCCGAGCATCTGGCGCGACCAGCACCCGACCAGCAGGTCGCCAGCGTGCCCGATGCCTCCTCCTCACGCATGCCTGGCCGCGCCGCCGGACCCCGCAGGTCACCGACCCTTTCTTCCCGCCCTCCGGTCCTCCTCTATTTTCCTCTCTCTCAATCACGCGCTCTCTCTCTCAGGGTCGAACAAGGACGCCGCCACCCCATGGAACCTTCTCCGCCTGGAGCTTCGTCACCTGCAGCCGCGTCCCCGCCAGACCTCCGCCTCGCCCCGCTTGTCTGCTACCGCCGTGTGCTGTTGTCCCCAGCGCCTCCAGCCGCGCGCCCCTGCCTTCGTTGCCGTTGACCGAGCTCCACCGTGACCTCAAGGCCAGGGGCGCCCTGCCTCCATGTCCACTCTGTGCTCCGTCGCCCATGGCCGAGCACCTCAAGACTAAGCCCATTTTCCCTTTGATGTGAACGGTTACACGAGCATGACCCAGATTCAAAACGCAAGACGATGCCTCCGTTGCACCCATCCCGAGAAGGAGCATTTTGGATTTGTCAAGTACGACTACATGGTGATGCGCTAAGTTCCTCTACCGCCATCTTTAGAATCCCAAGACCGCCAAGTACCTCGACGCCCGATGCCTAGAACAACTACCGTCGACGCGTACAACTACAATGTAAACATGTACATGACGACCTCGGGGACCTATGTTGTGCCAAGTACCTCCACGATGACTCGGACATCTACAGAAAAACATGTACCACTACCGCCGAGAACCGATAGTACCACTATTTCTACTACCATCACGGGAACGACTACTTCCACTACCTCCCTCGACGAACTCGAACCGCTTCGTAAACGCACACTTCGAAGGTATAACTGCCGAGACGACCGTCCGTGAATGAATGCATGTGTGTTGTATGAGATGCATGTTTAGATGTTGTGTATCTGCCCGTGAAAGTTAGTCGTTCCTCCTTGTTTGCCATGCCATCGTCCCGTGGGAACCCGGTATCCGGGATCACCCCACCATCCTTGCACGACACGCTCCCACCATACTCCCTTTTGTACTGGTATCTCCATGAGCTACCGGAACCAAGATGTTTCCATGGCATCATTTTCGGAATGTTGCCGTGGCACCCCTTTCTTTCCGCCGTGGTGACAAAATGCTCCATATCTTATAACATGCCAACATCTTCATAAAAATTGCATCCAACCATGAATATGTCATCCGCATCATGATAACAACATTTAAAATGCTTAAAAATTATTGTTTGCATCAAATTGCTATATGCACATGTGGGGATTTACTGGAATTGTTGTTTGTTGTTCCGGCCTCATTTAAACTTGCCTAGATAGGTAGTTTTCATATGCTTCACCTCTTGCCATGTTTAACAACATTTAATATTGTTGTGTACATAAACGGGAGAGAACTAAATAATTGTTGTGGTGTTTCATCAATATGCAACTCGTTGCATATTGAGCTCCACTTAACTTGTAGTATTGGTTGTGCACTTTGCCATGCCATGAATCATTAAAATGGACATGCATCATCCTTGATTGTGCATCATGCCATGTTTATGTGATGGTTGTTTACCGTGTGTTTGCTTCTTTTCGGTTGTGCTTCTTATCGATAGTTCCTGTTACGTTGCGATTGTGAGGATCCGTTCGACTACGTTGGCTTGTCTTCTTCATGGACTCGTTCTTCTTCCTAGCGGGATTTTAGGCAAGATGACCGTCACCTTGGATCTCACTACTATCTTTGCTATGCTAGTTGTCTCGATGCTATCACTATGTCACGCTACCTACCACTTGTTTATCAATCCTCCCAAATTGCCATGATAGCCACTAACATTTTCCACCATCCTAGCAAACCGTTGTTTGGCTATGTTACCGCTTTGCTCAGCCCCTCTTATAGCGTTGCTAGTTGCAGGTGCAGTTGCAGTTTGTTCCATGTTGGGACATGGATATTATGGGATATCACAATATATCTTATTTAATCAATGCATCCATATACTTGGTAAAGGGTGGAAGGCTTGACCTTATGCCTGGTGTTTTCTTCCACTCTTGCCGCCCTAGTTTTCCGTCATACCAATGTTATGTTCCTTGATTTTGCGTCCCTAACATGATGAGGGTTTATGGGCCCCTCTTGACAGTTTGCTTTGAATAAAACTCTTCCAGCAAGGCCCAACATTGGTTTTAACATTTGCCATAATAATACTTGAACCTAATAATTAATTGGCACAGGGCTTCGTGAACCCGAGGTTTTTTCATTTAGATCATCCCACGTAATAACTAACTAAACTCCCATCATCATTTAGATCATCCCACGTAAGGAAAAAAGATCAGCCAACTCCTACTACATAATGGGATTATATTTTTCTTTTTGACATGTTAATGGGACTTAAAAGCTCACTTACATGCATGCTACCGGTGCATGCTTGCATGCAGACATGTTGATGTGATTTAAAACCCACTCACATGCATGCGCCACGGTATTTCTGCATGCTTGCATGTGGCTTAGTGCGGAGCCTCTCAACGTCTAGATCAGACGACTATTATGGACTGATTTACTTCATCTAACGGCTACATCAATTTTGATGATGTGGCTCAAGGAGAGGATAGAGAATTCCTAGTAGTGGGGGCTAGCTATTACTAGTAGATAAGTCTTTGTAGAGATTCCACTACATACGGAACAAAATGAATGAATCTACACTTAGAATGCATATATATATACATCCGCATGTGGTTCATGGTGAAATCTCTACAAAGACTTATATTAGGAACGGGAGAGACAGCGTACTAAGAAAGCTTCTCCTCGTTCTGTGAGTTGACGGGACACATCAAAAGTACTCCAGTGTATAGAGCCTTGCCTCTAAGGTAGGCACCACATGGTTTGCCTCTTTTTTTAACATAACACGTCAAGTCACAATTTGTTTGTTCACCCGTGGTAGACGATCCTCCCTCCACCAAGTGGACAACCAGTACATGTGCCAAATTACCATGTGGGCTGCCTTTTTCGTACAGAAATGAGCTCCACAGTGTACTCGCGCGGGTGTGGTTGGGAAAGAGACGGGAGTACGTGCGCCGTGCATGCACCTCTTCTCTTCGTGCATGTCCCCCACCTACGTGGGTGTGTGAGAGAGATACAAACCGCGTTCGTGAGTGTTTTTTGTTTTGGGGTGGGGGTTGATTTCATGAATTATTTGTGGGAATATGTGTCGATGACATCACAAACAAAATTTTGCATGCAATGTGTGAGAAATGGAGGCCTATCCATATCATACATAGAGGGTCGCGCAATCCACAAGAAGAGAGGGAGGGGTCATAGCTATCGATAGAGTCGAAGAGAGGATCAAGTGGGTGGGTGCGAGATCGATGAAGAGAGCCATCGAAATTGTGTGTGTGTGTGCAAGTCAAAGATATAGGGCGACCGGCCTACCGGAACGTTAGAGGGCACATGTCAAGTTTGTGTGTGGCAGGGAGACATGACTAGAGCGCTCGATGTATCGGTGTGTGTGGGGGGGGAGGGGGTGGGGGGAGGGGTAGGCAGAGGCCTAACTATAGAGGTAGAACGACTCGTATATGTGTTGAGAAGGAGAGACCCAACTATGTCTTGAGGGAGATCGGTCGACATCCATACATAACTGAAGGACGGGAAATATGATGGGATAGAGAGAGAGAGGAGAGAGAGAGAGAGGGAGGGAGAGGGAGGGAGAGGGGTAGAGTGCTGGATGGGTGATGGAGTTACTTCTCGAAGATGGTGGGAGAGGCCTACTAGACAAACTGAAGGTGGAACTGCAATGTTATCAATAAGAGTGGGGATGTGTTTCTGTGTGTGCCTGTGCGGAATAGATCTGTCGGGACGCATCCATGGATGATGAAGGGGAATCATGTGTTTGGTAAGCAAACCTAACTAGATCGGAAGATCAATTGTTGTTTGTTGGAGGAACGGAGAGACACAACTAATGAGGTAGATTGATTGACGTGTGGGTAAAAACGAGTTATAAGGACCTAGCTAGCTATATGTATAGCGAGAGATTGGTCATTGTACATCCATTTGTTAGAGGCAAATAAGGCCCAGTGAGACGGATAGACAGAGAGAATTGAGCTAGGAGGTGGTGCGAGAGGCCCAACTACTAGCTAGATACGGGGAGGAGTGTGCAGTTGTGAGATCGATGAGAAGAGGGGCGAGAGTTTACACGTGTGTATGACCGTATGAGAGACACGAGGCAAGGACACATAAATGAGGAGATTGAAGGTGTGTATGTATGTTGTAGGCAGGCATCGCTGGAGAGGTTTATCGATCGGTGTGTGTCGGAAAGGAGTTGTGGAGACTCTGGGAGAACGACCTAAAGAAAAAAATGAATTTGCCCGGTGTATAGAATGCCGAGGGAGGGGGAGGGCGAGGAGGGTGTGTGCATGCACGAGAGAAAGTTAGTGGTAGCTACAAAGGTTAGAGGATTGTGTGGGTGTAAGAGACTAACAAAGATCATAATTTGATATGAAAGCGGATTCATATATTTGAATAGGACATCATAGTGTTTTAAACATTGCATGCATGAATATAGCAGTGATACACGTGCTGTGCACATGTTATACCGTAATGTGATAATGCATGGCGTTTGCAACTCACAGCTAAATGCCGAACAATCTAAACCATACTATACATCAAACAATCTCACATTTTATTTGAATTTGTGATAATGTGTGGCGTTTGTAGCTTACAACTAAACATCGAACAATCTAAACAATACTATATATCGAACATTCTCACATTTTATTTGAATTTGTGGTAATGTGTGGTGTTTGCAACTCACATCTAAATACTTGTAGGCGTAGGGGGCGGGGCACCATACATAATGTGATAAACACATTATACATATGAGACATGGTTTAGATTATGAAGATCTAGCTAGATCTAGAAATGTAATGTGATTTGAAATCAAAATAAAGTGGATTCAAAAAATCTAGTTCAAGTTCATATAGTACACATAGTTCATATGTAACTTGAGACTAATCATGTGGTATGCTGTGAAGATAATACACAAACTATGGTTTAACTTGACAATAACGATGATTGTAGATCTTATTAGAATAGAGAAACGAATTCAAATGATTTAACTTCACAACAATCATTACTGTAGATCTTATTCAAATAGAGAAATGAATTCAAATTTAGTTCATATTGAAGCGGTAGTATATATGTTTGGAATGCACTAAAACGTTCATTTGAGTAGTAGGTTGCATGCATTATACACGTAGCGAAATATTTTAATTGAACATAATATGAATTCAAAGTTTTGAATGACATTTGTAGTGCGCATTAATTTGGTACAGTACACATTAGGCTTGTCCGGAAATTTCAACTCGCGCCTTGTTAGCCCGAAATATTTAAGATATATCTTTGTCTCGTTGTGCTTCGACAACTCCCTCCATCTCAACCCGCGCCTTGCTATTCCGAAATTACAACGCGCGCGAAAACTCCCACCTCCTGTGAAATCCCGACACGCGAAATGCCAGTGGTACCCCTGAACCGAAAGAACCGCCTCAAATCGGTAGGGGTACTTTCGGAACTTACCCCACATTTCGGACAAGCGCGTCTCTAAGCCATGGTTCCCCACTGCCATCCCATCCGCCCACCCATTCGTACACCGAGGCCGCGAAAACCCGCGACGAAACCCCACACCCTGCTCCGTCCGCCACCCAGCCGGAGCCTCTTCCCCGACGACGTCGTCCACAGCAACACCTCGATGTCCCTCACCCACCGTACCAGATGAGGATCCGTCGTCGATCTCATCGTCCCGCCGGTTCAGCCACCCCGTCCTCCACCTCCAAGGAGCTGCCCTGACGTTCCCCCCATCTTTCGCGCCACCTCCATTACCACACCGCCGTCTTCACCTGCACCACCGGAAGAGCATCATCATCACCGTTTCCTCGGATGAAGCTGCAGCCTAATCGGCGCCACCAAAGAGGTTGTACACTAATTGCCATATTTTCTTCTTGATTCGATCTCACGGTGCTGCCGGCGCTCGGTCCCGAGCCGACACGGTGTGGCTCCATCCATGGCGGCGTCGCCGGCCACTTCCTCCACGGCGTCGCTCCCTCGGTGGCGACGTCCACATCAGTAGGAGCTGCTGCTGCTTTAGCTCTCGCTCACGCTGCTGCTCTGCTCTTGCTCTCGGTCCCCTGCCTGGTCTGCTCTTGCTATTGCTCTTGCTCGTGCTGCTGCTCTCGCTCTTGCTCTTGCTTGCGATGTTGCTCCGATTTAGCTACACTTCAGTCGACTAAATCGACTTTTGGGTCAGTCAATTTTCAGGGGGGGGGCTCGCCGGGGTGAAGGAAGAACCAGCCGCAGCGGGGAGGGGGGCTCGCCGGAGAGGTACCCCACTATCTATCTTAGGGTTCATGATGCGGGTGGTGGCGGGGCGTTGGCGTGGGGATTGCCGGAGAAAAAGCTCGGCACGGGGGGGGGGGGCTTAGAGGGATGGCCAAGGCGGCGGCGGACAGGCGGTGGGGAGTGTTTTCGGGGCGGGCGGGGCGGCGCACCGCCGGCCGCGGGTGGCGGGGCGGCGCACTTCTATCTTTGCTTGCTAGTTGTTCGTTCTATTGCTATGCCGCGCTACATACCACTTGCTATATCATGCCTCCCATATTGCCATGTCAAGCCTCTAACCCTCCTTTCCTAGCAAACCATTGTTTGGCTATGTTACCACTTTGCTCAGCCCCTCTTATAGCGTTGCTAGTTGCAGGTGAAGATGAAGTTTGTTCCATGTTGGAACATGGATATTGTTGGGAAATCATTATTATCTCTTATTTACTTTAATGCACCTATATACTTGGTAAAGGGTGGAAGGCTCGGCCCTATGCCTGGTGTTTTGTTCCACTATTACCGCCTTAGTTTCCGTCATACCGGTGTTATGTTCCTTGATTTTGCGTTCCTAACGCAGTTGGGTGTTATGGGAACCCCTTGACAGTTCGCTTTGAATAAAACTCCTCCAGCAAGGCCCAACCTTGGTTTTACCATTTGCCTCACCACCACCTACTTTTCCCTTGGGAGTCGCGCTCCCGAGGGTCATCTTTATTTTAACCCCCCGGGCCAGTGCTTTTCTAAGTGTTGGTCCGAACCGGGCAGCCTGCGGGGCCACCTCGGGGCAACTCGAGGGCTGGTTTTACTCGCAGCTTGACCTATCCGGTGTTGCCCTAAGAACGAGATATGTGCAGCTCCTATGGGGATTGTCGGCACATCGGGCGGCTTTGCTGGTCTTGTTTTACCATTGTCGAAATGTCTTGTAACTGGGATTCCGAGTCTGATCGGGTCTTCCTGGGAGAAGGAATACCCTTCGTTGACCATGAGAGCTTGTGATGGGCTAAGTTGGGACACCCCTGCAGGGTTTTGAACTTCCAAAAGCCATGCCCGCGGTTATGTGGCAGATGGGAATTTGTTAATATCTGGTTGTAGAGAACTTGACACTTAACTTAATTAAAATGAATCAACCGCGTGTGTAGCCATGATGGTCTCTTCTTGGCGGAGTCCGGGAAGTGAACACGGTTCTGGTGTTATGGTTGAACGCAAGTAGTTTCAGGATCACTTCTTGATCACTTCTAGTTCACGACTGCTGCGTTGCTTCTCTTCTCGCTTTATTTGCGTATGTTAGCCACCATATATGCTTAGTGCTTGCTACAGCTCCACCTCACTACCCTTTCCTACCCATAAGCTTAAATAGTCTTGATCTCGCGGGTGTGAGATTGCTGAGTTCTCGTGGCTCACAGATACTTCCAAACAGTTGCAGGTGCCGATGATGCCACTGCAGGTGGCGCAACCCAGCTCAAGTGGGAGCTCGATGAAGATCTTGATTGTTGTTTTGTTTTCTTTTCTTTTTGATCAGTAGTGGAGCCCAGTTGGGACGATCGGGGATCTAGCAATTGGGGTTGTCTTCTTTTTATTTTGGTTCCGTAGTCGGACCTTGATTGTATTCTTGATGATATATGTTTAGCTTGTAGTTGTGTGAAGTGGCGATTGTAAGCCAGCTCTTTATCCCTTTTTTATTTAGTACATGGGATTGTGTGAAGATTACCCCTCTTGCGACAAACCTACCATGCGGCTATGACTCTAAGTCGTGTCCCGACACATGGGAGATGTAGCCGCATCGTGGGTGTTACAAGTTGGTATCAGAGCCATCCCCCACTTAGGAGCCCCCTGCTTGATCGAATCACTGATGTTGTTGAGTCTAGAACAAAATGTTTTGAGTATTAGGATTATATATATTGGAGAGTATGATTCTTTTTACTCCTCAGTCCCTTCGTCGCTCTAGTGAGGCCTCCTGACGTAGAAGTTTTGACTTTTCTCTCCTCAAATTTCACGATTTTTTTAGGATCACGCGGGTATCTTGGAATCGTTCCGATGGTTTTGTGACGAGAACATTGTTCTTGGTGCCTCCTGACATTTAGGGGTTGTGGCAGTGTCCCGGGGAGTTGAGCTCCGAGGTGTTGTCGTCACAATTTTATCGTTGCAGTTCTGGAATACCTGAGCTCGCCGACTTCGAAAATCTCTTTTATGCAGTTTTTGGTGAGATAATCTCGACGCCACCCAGTACTAGGGCGGGAGTTTGGGAGTATTGCCATAACTCGTATAACGGATGCTTTCGAAGGTTGAGGTACATGATTTCCGAAGGTTTCTTGGTTATGTGTTGAAGGATGGATACATTTGGATGTAGGATTTGCTAGTTTTGGGTGAGATATTATGCTTCCCCTGTATCCCCAACACCTGATTGCATAACCAGAAAGTTTCGGGAGTTTATAAGTGGGAATTCAAGTAGCTCCTAGAATAATCTTTCCAACAGACACATGATACGATATGGGATCTATCATATGTTTGTTCCGGTTTATTTTGCAAGCCAATCCTTTGTTTTGTTTTGGTTGTGGTATTCGAGTTGCTTCGAAGTCAAATGTTGATTCCATACCTTTCCTAAGCGGTGTTCTCATATTTCTATGTGAATACTAATCCTTCGTGATAATCGAGATTGTCATGTCAATCCTTTTTCATCCGGCGTGTTTCTCTTCAAGTGGATCCGATCATTTTAAACACCCGCAAGTTCAATTCTAAGTTCTCTCGATGGTGTTCGTTTCATCCGCCCCCAAGTTGTCTTTGTTTTCCCCCCCCCCCCCCCCTTTTTTTTTAAGGACTCATATATCTTAATCAAGCATCCATTTTTATTGCTATGAAGTCTCTCCATTATTTTGCTTCAATGTTCTTATCCGGTGATTCTCAGGAAGATGCTAAGGAAGCTACAAGTTCAACATTCTCCTTTCTCTTTTCTTCTCTGGTAGATTCATTTCAAGCTTTTTTGATCATATCCTCTTTCCTCGTTTCAAATATTTTTCCATACCGGTGCACTTCGTAATTTTTCACTTCTTGTTATTCATTTGTTCCGGAGTGCTTAAGATTATCTCAGAAGATTCAAGTTTCTATTCTTAATCCTTCTAACTATTTCGAGGTTGTTATCTCAGTCAAGCCATTTAATTCAACCGGTGCAATCTCCCTTTCAAGTAATAGTTCAACGATGTTTTTTTGAGTGGGCCCTAACCCACAGGTCTTTTCCCAGGATCTTACTCGACTCTCCTAATTTTTCCGGAGTTACTCTCAAATTCTTCTCCAAGTTTGATGTAAGAATGAATTATCATCAATCAAATGTCTTTATCCAAGATCTTTCAAATTCTTTTCATTGTTGATTCAACCTTTATATTCTTCATTATTCCGGAGTGTCTCAACAATTCTTGATGGGGTTTCTCGTCATCATTCTCTGCTTTTGAAGACTGAAGAAGAGTTTCTCCTAAATCTTTTCTGTTCTATTGAAGATTCATAGGCCTAGCTTCACGCTATCGTCTCAAATTATTTCGTTTGTCAGTAATTCTTTTCTTACCCATCCGGAGTAATTCAGGAGTCTTTTTAGTTTGATTCTTTAGAGCCCATCATCTCAGAATTATTTTATTCCAGCTTTCAGCTCTCGTTCTCCAAATCTTACCGGTGCATCATTCAAGTATTGTCTAATCAGCTCGTGATCTACTCGTTCTCATGTATCTAAATTCTCTCAAGTATATTCATTCATTTTCCAATTCTTCCCGGTGAATTGTGCCTTTCCTACTTTCATTTTCAATTCTTATGGTGGTTTGTTCAAGAGTTCTCTTACTTCGTTATCATATCAATTCATTTGTTCTTTTCAAGTCCTACTGGTGGTTCGTTGAAGACCTTCCTAAGTTTGCGCCATATCTATTTTAATCCTTTCTGTGAGAATAAGCAGTATGCCAAATCCGTTGCTTGCCATCAATTTAAATTGGTGAAGGATGCGCATAACATAATTATTATTATTGTTTCATCCAAGTGATCAATTCCTTATTCCGGAGGTTCATACAAAATTCTCGGTTTCAATTGTTTCATCTTTTATTTTCCCGGAGTTCCAAGCTCCCTCAAGTGTATCATCATGAAGATCCATCTAAATCATTACAAGGCTTCACCTTGTGTTTTCAACCTCTCTTTAATTTTTATCATCATTTTGTTACCGGAGTTCTTCATGGAGGCTCTACATGGTGGTTCATCAAGGATTCCTTTCATTCTTCAATTGTTCGTCAAGATTTCTCTCGAAGCTATGATCTGCCAAGCTATACTTCAAGCTTTCTTCATCTTGCATTCCGAAGCGCAATTCTTTCATATCTCATCTTTTGAGATGGTGTTATGTCATTGTTGATAATTTCCCTTCGTGTTTCATGATTCACAAGTTTTCAAGAGTGACATATCTTAAATCCATCATTTTCAGTTCATTCAGGACATCTTTTCAATCCATCAATCTCTTCATTGGAGTATATTGGGTTATATTTCACCTAAAGATTCCCTAAGGATTGTCGCTATTTATGGTGCTTATAAATGACCCAAGTTCTTCATTTATCCTCCCGGTGAAATAAGTTTCTCGTCTCCTTGTTCATATCAATCCAATCTTTTGTTTCCATTAGTGGCAGAATTTCATCTCATAATTTTGAGAAGTTTTCCATAAGCCCACTACAAGCTTACTCATTTCGCTGTTGATTTTCCAACAACTCCATTATAACTTCTTGGAAGGGCGCTTCCCAAGCTCAATTGTGGCAGAAGTTGCCTTTTTCTTCTCCATTCTGTCATTCCAATTATCTATTTTTTCTATTCTTTCTTCCGGAGGCATTGTGATGTTTCTCTCTTCACTCATCATCTTGAATTGAGGATCGTGTTTTTCTTGTGCTTATCCTTTTAATCGGAGTGTCGTGCCCTCTTTTCAAGTTCTTCCCATTTTGTCAAGTTTTACCTCCCTTCTCAACCAAAGTGTCGTGTCATCTCTGCAAGTTCTTTCCATCTTATCAAGTCTTCTTTCTCCTTTCAGTCGGAGTGCTGCCCAAATTATATCATTCTTATTCCGTCTTTATCTTATTTTAACCGGAGTGTTGTGTCTACCATTCCTCTTTTAACCGGAGTCTCATCCAAGTGCTTTCATTTTTGCCAAGATTATATTCCTTGCCTTCCATTTCCAACCGGAGTGTTGTGTAATTGATTCTTATCGTTCCTTGTACATCTCGTCTCAACCGGAGTGCTTGCATGTAGTTCTTGTCCATTGTAACCCTTTTCTTATGTATTCCAACCTACAAGGTTCTAGTAATGTTCCTTGTTCCTCCGTTCCAACGTAGTGTTTTCAACTTTATTCATCTTCGTTGCATTCTTTCATTCAATTTGTTCAACCTCTCAAGGTTGGTTGGTTTCACTTATTTGTCATAGAAGCAACTTAGTTTTACCTCTTCTCTCCCTCTTCTATTTCTCTCCGGTGCCATCCTAGATCTCGGGACGAGATCCTCTTGTAGTGGTGGAGTGTTGTGACGCCCCGAGACCGTTGCGCCAGATGTCTTCCAGTTATTCGTTATTGTTGCCTTGTCATTCGCTTGCGTGTTGCATCTTTCCATGTCATCATGTGCATTGCATCATCATGTTTTCAAAACTTGCATCCATTAGGGTTCCCCCAGTTCTGTCCGTTGTCCGTTCTGAGCCCAACCACACTTGCACGCGCCCGCGGCACGTCCAAAATAGTATTTTATAAGTGGCCAGAAAATGTTCTCGGATTGGGTTGAAAGTTGGCATGCGGTGTTGTTATGTTGTCAGTAGGCCGCCTGCCAAATTTCATCGCATTCGGAGCCCTTGACGCCCCAACGATTAACTATAGCGGCATTATAATCGGTCTAATCGTCGGATGTTTTCGGTCTCCGAAAACTGTTACCGGACTTTCTCTCTTTCCTCCCTAGACCATCTACACAGTCCTCCACCTACTGCCAGGCCTAACCTAAGCTCTCTCGTCAGCCCGCGTTCCTCCTCGCGCGCGCGT
The DNA here is from genome assembly GCF_003073215.2 of Triticum urartu. Classification (NCBI taxonomy): domain Eukaryota; kingdom Viridiplantae; phylum Streptophyta; class Magnoliopsida; order Poales; family Poaceae; genus Triticum; species Triticum urartu. The sequence continues at coordinate 231,825,448 of NC_053026.1, forward strand.
CCGAAAGCTGTCCCGGACCTGACCCGGGCAGTCGTCACCGTTGGATTCGGATCATCCCCAAACATCTACAAAACATCTCCGATTCTTTGTTGGGCTCCCCTAAGCTATTTATCTCGAGCGTCCGATCTAAATCGGAGGGTCCGTTTAGTCCCTAAGCTAACCCACTCACTATTTAAACCAGCAACCCTAATTCCTAGGGATCTTGTCCCATCCTTCCCCTTGTTGCCGCCACACTTAAATCACATCTCGGGATCTTCCTCGATCCCCTTCTCCTCGTTTTCCTCCTCCACTCAATCCCGTAGGCGCTCGCTGCCTCCTCCCGCATCCCTCTGCTCGCTCGTCCCTGAGCAATTCACTTGACCAGCCGGCCATCGGAGCACCACCACCAGTGACCTGCAGGCCGACCCCGTTGCGGCTCCTCCCCTGCTCCTTTCCTTCTCCTTCCCTGCCTCTACTCCCTCCTCTCACATCTCTCTCTCTCTCTCTCTCTCATAGGGACCGCCATGGTCGTTGCCTGGCCGCACCCGAGGATCTTCTCGCCGGACCAGCAGTACCAGCACCGCCGCGCCGCCCCTCCGCGACGAGCTCTACCGCCCAAGCTGCGCCGTCGCCTGCCACAGTCCCTGTCGCCGTCGTCTTCAACGGTTCCTAATGAGGACGGTGCCCTCCTGTCCGTCTCGAGCGCCAATCCCTCGCTCCGCCTTGGATCCAGCAAGACCCCCCTTGCCTTCGCCGTCTCCCGCAAGTTCCAGGGCACCGCTGCTCTGCCTCGTCGTCGCCGGAGTCGCGCCAAGTTCCCCTGCTCGCGCTCGGTCTTGTTTCCGGCTAGGACCATCCGTCCCCGCCGTCCTCTGCTCGTGTCTCCGGCCTTGTCCCCGCCTCCAGGGCTCCGCGCTGCGCCACTGGAGACCAGCTGCGCCGCTCGCCCCCTGAACCTGTCGTTTTCATCTTCTGCATCGAGCTGGAGCGCTCTTCTCGCTCATCCGCACCCATCGGGTCGCCAGCCAGCTCTGTTGACTACGCTCGCGTGGACCAGGCCTCAACGGCCTCCAACCCCAGCACCATCAAGGCCGACCTACCTATCCACCGATTGGGCCTAGGCCCATGGTGAGCAGCCCATCCGCCCCAGAGTACCTTTCAGTTTCGGCCCGTTTCATGTTTTTTTTTCTCATAGAACGTTTTTCCTATTTATCCAGAGTTACCAGTTTTGCAGAAAACCCCCTTTACTTCATGCATTTAATAACTCATAAATAATGCATCATATGTAAAAACTTTATATATGAAAAATGCTTAGAATTTCATCTAGTTTAATAATATGCCACTTTCATCCATGTTTAACATGTTTAAAATGCTGTTTGATTAAATTTGGTTTAATAACATGCTAAAATGATTTAATTCATAACTAAATAATCGTAGCTCCAAATTTAATAAACTTTCTTGTAAATGGTGTAGAAAAATGCATAGTTTAACATGGTGGCTTTACTTTGTATGGTTAACAACTCAAAAATATGGTTTAGGGCAGAACAGTACCAAATCCATAATTTGCACATGAGGATTTTTCGGACTTGTTGCTTGTTGTTCCAGCCTCATTTAAACTTGCCTAGATAGCTAGTTTTCATATGCTTCACCTCTTGCCATGCTAACCAACATTTAATATTGTTGAGTACATAAACGGGAGAGAACTAAATAAGTCATGTGGTGTTCCGTCAATATTTAACTCGTTGCATATTGAGCTCCACTTAATTTGTAGTATTGTTTGTGCACTTTGCCATGCCATGCCTCCTTAAACTGGACATGCATCATACTTGGTTGTGCATCATGCCATGTTTATGTGGTGGTTGTTTACTATGTCGTTTGCTTCTTTCCGGTGTTGCTTCTTCGGGTTAGTTCTGATAACATCGCGTTTTTGAGGATTCATTCAACTTCATCCGTTTGTCTTCTTCATGGACTCGTTCTTCTTCCTTGCGGGATTTCAGGCAAGATGACCATACCCTCGAAATCACTTCTATCTTTGCTTGCTAGTTGTTCGTTCTATTGCTATGCCGCGCTACCTACCACTTGCTATATCATGCCTCCCATATTGCCATGTCAAGCCTCTAACCCTCCTGTCCTAGCAAACCATTGTTTGGCTATGTTACCGCTTTGCTCAACCCCTCTTATAGCATTGCTAGTTGCAGGTGAAGATGAAGTTTGTTCCATGTTGGAACATGGATATTGTTGGGATATCATTATTATCTCTTATTTACTTTAATGCACCTATATACTTGGTAAAGGGTGGAAGGCTTGACCCTATGCCTGGTATTTTGTTCCACTCTTGCCGCCTTAGTTTCCGTCCCGGTGTTATGTTCCTTGATTTTGCGTTCCTAACGCGGTTGGGTGTTATGGAAACCCCTTGACAGTTCACTTTGAATAAAACTCCTCCAGCAAGGCCCAACCTTGGTTTTACCATTTGCCTCACCACCACCTACTTTTCCCTTGGGAGTCGCGCTCCCGAGGGTCATCTTTATTTTAACCACCCGGGCCAATGCTTGTCTAAGTTTTGGTCCGAATCGGGCAGCCTGCGGGGCCACCTCGGGGCAACTCGAGGGCTGGATTTACTCGTAGCTTGACCTATCTGGTGTTGCCCTGAGAACGAGATATGTGCAACTCCTATCGGGATTGTCGGCACATCGGGTGGCTTTGCTGGTCTTGTTTTACCACTGTCGAAATGTCTTGTAACCAGGATTCCGAGTCTGATCGGGTCTTCCTGGGAGAAGGAATATTCTTCATTGACCGTGAGAGCTTGTGATGGGCTAAGTTGGGACACCCCTGCAGGGTTTTGAACTTTCGAAAGCCGTGCCCGCGGTTATGTGGCAGATGGGATTTTTTTAATATCCGGTTGTAGAGAACTTGACACTTAACTTAATTAAAATAAATCAACCGCATGTGTAGCCGTGATGGTTTCTTGTCGGCGGAGTCCGGGAAGTGAACACGTTTCTTGTGTTATGGTTGAACGCAAGTAGTTTCAGGATCACTTCTTGATCACTTCTAGTTCACGACCGCTGCGTTGCTTCTGTTCTCACTCTTATTTGTGTACGTTAGCCACCATATATGCTTAGTGCTTGCTACAACTCCACCTCACTACCCTTTCCTACCCATAAGTTTAAATAGTCTTGATCTCGCGGGTGTGAGATTGCTGAGTCCTCGTGGCTCACAGATACTTCCAAACAGTTGCAGGTGCCGATGATGCCAGTGCAGGTGGCGCAACCCAGCTCAAGTGGGAGCTCGATGAAGATCTTGATCGTTGTTTTGTTTTGTTTTGTTTTCCTTTTGATCAGTAGTGGAGCCCAGTTGGGACGATCGGGGATCTAGCAATTGGGGTTGTCTTCTTTTTATTTTGGTTCTATAGTCCGACCTTGATTGTATTCTTGATGATGTATGTTTAACTTGTATTTGTGTGAAGTGGCGATTGTAAGCAAACTCTTTATCCCTTTCTTATTCAGTACATGGGATTGTGTGAAGATTACCCCTCTTGCGACAAACCTACCATGCGACTATGCCTCTAAGTCGTGTCCCGACACGTGGGAGATATAGCTGCATCGTGGGTGTTACAGTATGAGAGCACATGTTGACTGTAGGACGTGACCCCTAGAAACTGGCAAGCCCATAGGAAAGTTTTTCTCTACAACTTCTTTTTCAAAAATATATTTTACCTCTCTTCTCTTCTGAGCTTATTCAAATATTCCCTTATAGTTAGACTATACCCTTTTCCTCTTTTAACCGCACGAAGATTCGGCTGATGAGATCACTCCAAGAAGTACAAGATATCGGACAACTAAGACCAGTTCGGAATGAAGAGGATTTCACAGTGTAGTATAATGGAAACTACAATGGTTGGAGACTCCGAAGAGTACTAGAATTGGAAGGCTCTGAAGGAATTCCAGATTGGTATGACCTAGGAAGGCTACCCTTATGGAACTTGTCAGACTATTGAAGTTGTCAATAACCGAGATCAAGGTGTGTCGGGAAAGACCGAAACATGGAGCATTAGAACTCAAAGTTTTGTCAAGAAAACCCTAAGGCGTGGGATATCAACTATGGAATGATAGCTCATGGAAATGACAAGAGCAGAAACACGGCTATCCATGATGTTATCGCCCGCTTATGCTATTGTCACCGTGCTGAGTTAAGCATCCACTTCTTCGGAAGGTTTGGATGACAGAAAGGGCTAATGGAGCACCTATCAGCAAAAGATGAAGTTTTAACCTTAGCTGGTGTATCACCAGGATCTGGAGTATTACATCAAGAATTTTAAGATTGACCTTCTGGAAGCCTTATTTAATAAGGAAGCATTTCGTGAAGAACTCAGGACCCAGAAGCTGAAAGTAGCCAAGCTGAAGGAGCAAAACCACGATATACTGGAGATTCTTTGGGAACTGAAGGACAGTAGCACATGGTTCATGCCAAGGATGTTGAAACCAGAAGTTTGGAACGCAACTCCAGAATATTGAAGGACGTCACAAGAGACTTCACATCAACAGAGGTGATCTGGCAACAGAACTTGAGAAGGACAAGCATGATCGGAAGAAGCCATCGGAGACATGAACAAGACTTGAAGAGTTTGTGACTTTGAAGATTTTATTGACCTTTAGAAGACTAAACCCCTGTTTTATACCTACGTTAGATGCGACGATTGTGAGCTGTTGATATGTCTCCAACGTATCTATAATTTTTGATTGCTCCATGCTATATAATCTACTATTTTGGACATTATTGGGCTTTATTATACACTTTTATATTATTTTTGGGACTAACCTACTAAGCGGAGGCCCAGCCCAGAATTGCTGTTTTTTTTGCCTATTTTAGGGTTTCGAAGAAAAGGAATATTAAACGGAGTCCAAACGGAATAAAACCTTCGGGAACATGATTTTTGGAACGAACAAGACCCAGGAGACTTGGACCCTACGTCAAGCAACCAACAGGGAGGCCACGAGGTAGGGGGGCGTGCCTACCCCCCCAGGCGCGCCCTCCACCCTCGTGGGCCCCCTGTTGCTCCACCGACGTACTTCTTCCTCCTATATATACCCACACACCCCCAAACGATCAGATACGGAGCCAAAACCCTAATTCCACCGCTGGACTTTCTGTATCCACGAGATCCCATCTTGGGGCCTGTTTCGGAGCTCCGCCGGAGGGGGCATCGATCACAGAGGGCTTCTACATCAACACCATAGCCTCTCCGATGAAGTGTGAGTAGTTTACCTCAGACCTACGGGTCCATAGTTATTAGCTAGATGGCTTCTTCTCTCTTTTTGGATCTCAATACAAAGTTCTCCCCCTCTCTTGTGGAGATCTATTCGATGTAATCTTCTTTTGCGGTGTGTTTGTTGAGACCGATGAATTGTGGGTTTATGATCAAGTTTATCTATGAAAAATATTTGAATCTTCTCTGAATTCTTTTATGTATGATTGGTTATCTTTGCAAATCTCTTCGAATTATCAGTTTGGTTTGGCCTACTAGATTGATCTTTCTTGCAATGGGAGAAGTGCTTAGCTTTGGGTTCAATCTTGCGGTGTCCTTTTCCAGTGATAATAGGGGTAGCAAGGCACGTATTGTATTGTTGCCATCGAGGATAACAAGATGGTTTTTTTATCATATTGCATGAATTTATCCTTCTACATCATGTCATCTTGCTTAAAGCGTTACTCTGTTCTTTTGAACTTAATACTCTAGATGCATGTTGGATAGCGGTCATGTGTGGAGTAATAGTAGTAGATGCAGGCAGGAGTCGGTCTACTTGTCTTGGACATGATGCCTATATACATGATCATACCTAGATATTCTCATAACTATGCTCAATTCTGTCAATTGCTCAACAGTAATTCCTTCACCCACCGTGAAATACTTATGCTCTTGAGAGAAGCCACTAGTGAAACCTATGGCCCCCCGTGTCTATCTTTATCATATTAATCTTCCAATACTTAGTTATTTTCATTGCTTTTATTTTACTTTGCATCTTTATCATAAAAATACCAAAAATATTATCTTATCATATCTATCAGATCTCACTCTTGTAAGTGACCGTGTAGGGATTGACAACCCCTTATCGCATTGGTTGCGAGGATTTATTTGTTTTGTGTAGGTGCGAGGGACTCGCGCGTAGCCTCCTACTGGATTGATACCTTGCTTCTCAAAAAACTGAGGGAAATACTTATGCTACTTTGCTGCACCACCCTTTCCTCTTCAAGGGAAAACCAACGCAAGTGCTCAAGAGGTAGCAAGAAGGATTTCTGGCGCCGTTGCCGGGGAGGTATACGCAAAAGTCAACATACCAAGTACCCATCACAAACCCTCATCTCCCACATTACATTATTTTCCATTTGCCTCTCGTTTTCCTCTCCCCCACTTCACCCTTGCTGTTTTATTCGCCCTCTCTCTCTCCATCCTCCCTCTCCTTCTCTATTTGCCTCTTTTTGCCCGTTTCTTGTTTGCTTGTGTGTTGGATTGCTTGCTTGTCTCGATGGCTCTTCCCCGATTTGGTGATCTTCACCTTAAAAGGTTAGAAGAAATCAAAAGCAACATTAGGAGTTTTATGGTCTTGCAATTTGAGCATAATAGTTTCTTTAGAAATGAGCTTAAGGAACAAAAAAGCTTTATGAGTTATATGAATAAAGAGCTCGATGATATGTCTAAAGAATTTGATGGTTTGAGATCCCAAATTGCTTGTCTTGAGAAGTTAATAGCTGAAGTTTCGGATAAGCAGGCTACCTTAGTTAATAAGATGGCCGCTAAGCCGGAAGACCATGATAATAAAGATGAAGATCTAAAAGTTATTGATGTGTCCCCTATTAAATCTTTGTTTTGCAATATATCCACCTTTACCTAGAAGGCGTTCCAAAAATTCGGAGTTCTTAGATCTTGATGCTAAATTTGATAAAAGTGGGATTGAAGAGATCAAAACTCTAGATGTTAATGAACCTACTATTTTGGATTTCAAGTAATTTAATTATAATAGCTGCTCTTTGATAGATTGTATTTCCTTGTTACAATCTGTGCTAAATTCTCCTCATGCTTATAGCCAAAATAAAGCTTTTACCAAACATATCGTTGATGCTTTGTTGCAATCTTATGAAGAAAAACTTGAGTTGGAAGTTTCTATCCCTAGAAAACTTTATGATGAGTGGGAACCAACTATTAAAATTAAAATTAAAGATCATGAATGCTATGCTTTGTGTGATTTGGGTGCTAGTGTTTCCACGATTCCAAAAACTTTGTGTGATTTGTTAGGTTTCCGTGATTTTGATGATTGCTCTCTAAACTTGCACCTTGCGGACCACTATTAAGAAACCTATGGGAAGAATTAATGATGTTTTTATTGTTGCAAATAGGAATTATGTGCCCGTATATTTTATCGTTCTTGATATAGATTGCAATCCTTCATGTCCTATTATTCTTGGTAGACCTTTCCTTAGAACGATTGGTGCAATTATTGATATGAAGGAAGGAAATATTAGATTCCAATTTCCGTTAAGGAAAGGCATGGAACACTTTCCTAGAAATAAAATTAAATTACCTTATGAATCTATTATGAGATCCACTTATGGATTACCTACCAAAGATGGCAATACCTAGATCTATCCTTGCTTTTTATGCCTAGCTAGGGGCGTTAAACGATAGCGCTTGTTGGGAGGCAACCCAATTTTATTTTTATTCCTTGATTTTTTGCTCCTATTTAGTAATAAATAATTTATCTAGGGCTCTGTTTTGGTTCTGTTTTTTGTGTTTAATTAGTGTTTGTGCCAAGTAGAACCGTTGGGAAGACTTGGGGAAAGTCTTGTTAATCTTGCTGTAAAAAACAGAAACTTTACCGCTCACGAGAACTGCTGCCTTTTTTATTTGGAAAGTGCTATTTAGTTAATTATTTTTGCAGATGATTAATAGATAAATTCCTCACGTCCAGAAATTTATTTTAGAATTTTTGGGGTTCCAGATCTTGCGCTAGCTACAGATTACTACAGACTGTTCTGTTTTTGACAGATTCTGTTTTTCGTGTGTTGTTTGCTTATTTTGATGAATCTATGGCTAGTAAAATAATTTATAAACCATATAGAAGTTGGAATACAGTAGGTTTAACACCAATATAAATAAATAATGAGTTCATTACAGTACCTTGAAGTGGTCTTTTGTTTTCTTTCGCTAACAGAGCTCACGAGATTTTCTACTTTAAGTTTTGTGTTGTGAAGTTTTCAAGTTTTGGGTAAAGATTTGATGGATTATGGAACAAGGAGTGGCAAGAGCCTAAGCTTGTGGATGCCCATGGCACCCCCAAGATAATCTAAGGACACCTAAAAGCCAAAGCTTGGGATGCCCCAGAAGGCATCCCCTCTTTCGTCTACTTCTATTGGTAACTTTACTTGGAGCTATATTTTTATTCACCACATGATATGTGTTTTGCTTGGAGTGTCTTGTATGATTTGAGTCTTTATTTGTTAGTTTACCACAATAATATTTGTTGTACACACCTTTTGAGAGAGACACACATTATTCGGAAATTATTAGAATACTCTATGTGCTTCACTTATATCTTTTGAGTTATATAGTTTTGCTCTAGTACTTCACTTATATCTTTTAGAGCACGGTGGTGGATTTGTTTTATAGAAACTATTGATCTCTCATGCTTCACTTAGATTATTTTGAGAGTCTTAAATAGCATGGTAATTTGTTTAAATAATCCTTATATGCTAGGTATACAATATTAATAATAAAATTCTCTTATGAGTGTATTGAATACTAAGAGAAGTTTGATGCTTGATAATTGTTTTGGAATATGGAGATGTTGATATTAGAGTCATACTAGTTGAGTAGTTGTGAATTTTAGAAATACTTGTGTTAAAGTTTGTGATTCCCATAGCATGCACGTATGGTGAACCGTTATGTGATGAAGTCGGAGCATGATTTATTTATTGATTGTCTTCCTTATGAGTGGCGGTCGGGGACGAGAGATGTTCTTTTCCTACCAATCTATCCCCCTAGGAGCATGCGCGTAATACTTTGCTTTGATAACTTGTAGATTTTTGCAATAAGTATACGAGTTCTTTATGACTAATGTTGAGTCCATGGATTATACGCACTCTCACCCTTCCATCATTGCTAGCCTCTCTAATACCGCGCACCTTTCGCCAGTATCATACACCCACCATATACCTTCCTCAAAACAGCCACCATACCTACCTATCATGGCATTTCCATAGCCATTCCGAGATATATTGCCATGCAACTTGCCACCGTTCCGTTTATTATGACATGCTCCATTATCATGATCATGTAGTTGACATTGTATTTGTGGCAAAGCCACCATTCATAATTCTTTCATACATGTCACTCATGAGTCATTGCATATCCCGGTACACCGCCGGAGGCATTCATATAGAGTCATATCTTGTTCTAAGTACCGAGTTGTAATTCTCGAGTTGTAAGAAAATAAAAGTGTTATGATCATCATTATTAGAGCATTGTCCCAAGTGAGGAAAGGATGATGGAGACTATGATTACCCCACAAGTCGGGATGAGACTCCAGACGAAAAAAAGAGGCCATAAAAAAAGAAGAGAAAAGGCCCAAATAAAAAAATGAGAGAGAAAGAGAGAAGGGACAATGCTACTATCCTTTTACCACACTTGTGCTTCAAAGTAGCACCATGATCTTCATGATAGAGAGTCTCCTATGTTGTCACTTTCATATACTAGTGGGAATTTTTCATTATAGAACTTGGCTTGTATATTCCAATGATGGGCTTCCTCAAAATGCCCTAGGTCTTCGTGAGCAAGCAAGTTGGATGCACACCCACTTAGTTTCTTTTTGAGCTTTCATATACTTATAGCTCTAGTGCATCCGTTGCATGGCAATCCCTACTCACTCACATTGATATCTATTGATGGGCATCTCCATAGCCCGTTGATACGCCTAGTTGATGTTAGACTATCTTCTCCCTTTTTGTCTTCTCCACAACCACCATTCTATTCCAACTAAAGTGCTATGTCCATGGCTCGCGCTCATGTATTGCGTGAAGATTGAAAAAGTTTTGAGAATGTAAAAAGTATGAAACAATTGCTTGGCTTGTCATCGGGGTTGTGCATGATTTAAATACTTTGTGTGGTGAAGATAGAGCATAGCCAGACTATATTATTTTGTAGGGATAACTTTCTTTGGCCATGTTATTTTGAGACGACATAATTGCTTAGTTAGTATGCTTGAAGTATTATTATTTCTATGTCAATATTGAACTTTTGTCTTGAATCTTTCGGATCTGAATATTTCATACCACAATCAAGAAGAATTACTTTGAAAATATGCCAAGTAGCATTCCACATCAAAAATTCTGTTTTTATCATTTACCTACTCGAGGACGAGCAGGAATTAAGCTTGGGGATGCTTGATACATCTCCAACGTATCTATAATTTTTGATTGCTCCATGCTATATTACCTACTGTTTTGGACATTATTGGGATTTATTATACACTTTTATATTATTTTTGGGACTAACCTACTAACCGGAGGCCCAGCCCAGAATTGCTGTTTTTTTGCCTATTTTAGGGTTTCGAAGAAAAGGAATATCAAACGGAGTCCAAACGGAATAAAACCTTCGGGAACGTGATTTTTGGAACGAACAAGACCCAGTAGACTTGGACCCTACGTCAAGCAACCAACAGGGAGGCCACGAGGTAGGGGGGCGCGCCTACCCCCCAGGTGCACCCTCCACCCTCATGGGCCCCCTGTTGCTCGACCGACGTACTTCTTCCTCCTATATATACCTACGTACCCCCAAACGATCAGATACGGAGCCAAAACCCTAATTCCACCGCCATAACTTTTTGTATCCACGAGATCCCATCTTGGGGCCTATTCCGGAGCTCCACCGGAGGGGACATCGATCATGGATGGCTTCTACATCAACAGCATAGCCTCTCCGATGAAGTGTGAGTAGTTTACCTCAGACCTAGGGGTCCATAGTTATTAGCTAGATGGCTTCTTCTCTCTTTTAGGATCTCAATACAAAGTTCTCCCCCTCTCTTGTGGAGATCTATTCGATGTAATCTTCTTTTGCGGTGTGTTTGTTGAGACCGATGAATTGTGGGTTTATGATCAAGTTTATCTATGAACAATATTTGAATCATCTCTGAATTCTTTTATGTATGATTGGTTATCTTTGCAAGTCTCTTCGAATTATCAGTTTGGTTTGGCCTACTAGATTGATCTTTCTTGCAATGGGAGACGTGCTTAGCTTTGGGTTCAATCTTGCGGCGTCCTTTCCCAGTGACAGTAGGGGTAGCAAGGCACGTATTGTATTGTTGCCATCGAGTATAACAAGATGTTTTTTTTATCATATTGCATGAATTTATCCCTCTACATCATGTCATCTTTCTTAAAGCGTTACTCCATTCTCTTGAACTTAATACTCTAGATGCATGCTGGATAGCGGGAGATGTGTGGAGTAATAGTAGTAGATGCAGGCAGGAGTCGGTCTACTTGTCTTGGACGTGATGCCTATATACATGATCATACCTAGATATTCTCATAACTATGCTCAATTCTGTCAATTGCTCAACAGTAATTCGTTCACCCACCGTAAAATACTTATGCTCTCGAGAGAAGCCACTAGTGAAACCTATGGCCCCCGGGTCTATCTTTATCATATTAATCTTCCAATACTTAGTTCTTTTCATTGCCTTTATTTTACTTTGCATCTTTATCATAAAAATGCCAAAAATATTATCTTATCATGTCTATCAGATCTCACTCTCGTAAGTGACCGTGTAGGGATTGACAACCGCTTATTGCGTTGGTTGCGAGGATTTATTTGTTTTGTGTAGGTGCGAGGGACTCGCGCGTAGCCTCCTACTGGATTGATACCTTGGTTCTCAAAAACCGAGGGAAATACTTACGCTACTTTGCTGCACCACCCTTTCCTCTTCAAGGGAAAACCAACGCAAGTGCTCAAGAGGCAGCAGCTGTCATTTGTTTGATGTTTTTCCGACAGCCACAAAATAAAATATGTCTTTTCAAAACTACTGTTTGCATTGTGTGTATCCCTCTCTATCTCTCTCATCTCACCCCAAAACCCACGGACCCAATAGAGGATGAATGGAGATGAGCTTGTATTTTCTGGACCGATGAGTCAATTGGAGACAGACTGATGGATTCAAAACATGGAGGATTATATGGAGAATAACACTATAGCTAGAAAGGATATGACCCAGCATGCTCTTCAGTGCTTTGAAAGAGGTACTGCTACTTGGTGGAGGATGTACCAAATCATCAATGGATGGCAAGGAGTAACCACTTGGAAAGAATTTAAGTTGACTTTGCCGAAGTCTCGTTTTGTGTCCCAAAAACTGAAGCCTGATGTAAGTGATATGAAGAAACCTTGTGCATGAAAGCTCTTGAGAAATAGGACACAACCATAGAGAACACAAGGGATGAATGCCCTAATTGTGAAGGAAGTCACCCAGCTGAAGAATGCCCAACTAGGCAGATTACTTGCTTCATGTGTGAAGGGACTACCCACTACCCTGCTGAGTGTCACATTACCTCATGGTTCAAAGAACCATCCAACAGAAGAAAGAAGCAATGAAAGGAGCCCTCATGGAAATTTTAGAAGAACCTATGGTGAAGGAAGAGGTGGAGGACACACCCGAAGAAGACCCAATTAAACTCTGCACCAAGTCATGCTATTCATGTGGGGAAGGACACATCTCCACAATTGTTTGAATGGGGACCTAGTAAAATTCCCGACAGAGGAAGTAGAGTATGACCCACATGAAATAGAAACCCTGATTGGAATAGAAAAGTCCAGGAAGAGAAATAGATTGGATTCCAGGAACAACCCAATTTCTGCAGAGAAGGATCTGAGTCATATCACCTGTTACAGGTGCAAGGATTTAGGTCATTACGCCGATGTGACGCCCTCGATTTGACCGTACACTAATCATGCATGCAAATGTGTACAATCAAGATCAAGGACTCACGGGAAAAATATCAGAACACAACTCTAGACGTAAATTAAAATAATACAAGCTTTATATTACAAGCCAGGGGCCTCGAGGGCTCGAATACATAAGCTCGAATACACAAGAGTCAGCGGAAGCAATAATATCTGAGTACAGACATAAGTTAAACAAGTCTGCCTTAAGAAGGCTAGCACAAACTGGGATATAAATCGAAAGAGGCGCATGCCTCCTGCCTGGGATCCTCCTAAACTACTCCTGGTCGTCGTCAGTGGCCTGCACGTAGTAGTAGGCACCTCCAGTGTTGTAGGAGTCATCGTCGATGGTGGCGTCTGGCTCCTGGGCTCCATCGTCTAGTCGCAACAATCAGGTATAGAAAGGGGGAAAAGGGGGAGCAAGGCAACCGTGAGTACTCATCCAAAGTACTCGCAAGCAAGGAGCTACACTACATATGTATGCATTGGTATCAAATGGAAAAGGGGTATCATATGTGGACTGAACTGCAGAATGCCGGAATAAGAGGGGGATAGCTAGTCCTGTCGAAGACTACGCTTCTGGCCACCTCCATCTTGCAGCATGTAGGAGAGAGTAGAAGGTAAGTTCACCAAGTAGCATCGTGTAGCATAATCCTACCTGGTGATCCTCCCCTCGTTGCCCTGTGAGAGAGCGATCACCGGTTGTATCTGGCACTTGGAAGGGTGCGTTTTATTAAGTATCCGGTTCTAGTTGTCATAAGGTCAAGGTACAACTCCAAGTCGTCCTGTTACCAAAGATCACGGCTATTCAAATAGATAAACTTCCCTGCAGGGGTGCACCACATTTCCCAACACGCTCGATCCCCTTTGTCCGGACACACTTTCCTGGGTCATGCCCAGCCTCAGAAGATCAACACGTCACAACCCTACCTAGGCACAATAGAGAGGTCAACATGCCGATCTAAATCCTATGGCACAGGGGTCTGGGCCCATCGCCCATTGCACACCTGCATGTTGCGAACGCGGCCGCGAGCAGACCTAGCCTCCCTTATACAAGAGCAGGCATTCAAGTCCAATCCGGTGCATGCCGCCCAGTCGCTGACGTCAAGAAGGCTTCGGCTGATACCACGACGTTGAGTGCCCATAACTGTTCCCGTGTAGTTGGTTAGTGCGTACAGGCCAGTGGCCAGACTCAGATCAAATACCAAGATCTCGTTAAGCGTGTTATTTTGAAGTAACCACGGACACCGACCAGGGCCAGGCCCACCTCTCTCCTAGGTGGTCTCAACCTGCCCTGTCGCTCCGCCCCAAAGTAACCATCAGGGGGTTGTCGGGAACCCAGGCCCATCACTACCTGGATGGAACCAACTGGCCCTTTAGCTCCCATCTTCGGAATCATTTGCGGGTACTCTGTGAGCCGACCCGACTTTAGTCACCACATGCATCATGTATAAACATATAAGTATATACTCGTGATCACCTCCCAAGTGATCACGGCCCGATAGTATAACAAGACAGACGGACAAGAATGTAGGGCCAGAGATGGAATACTAGCATCCTATACTAAGCATTTAGGATTGCACGTAAGGTATCAACGGATGTAGCAACAATGATAGGCTATGCATCAGGATAGGATTAACGGAAAGGAGTAACATGCTACACTAATCTAATGCAAGTAGTATAGAGAAGAGTAGGCGATATCTGGTGATCAAGGGGGGGGGGCTTGCCTGGTTGCTCTGGCAAGAAAGAGGGGTCGTCAACACCGTAGTCGATCGGGGCACGAGCAGTGGCGTCAATATCATAGTCTAGCGGAGAGAAGAGGGGGAAGAAACAATGGATACAATGCAAATAGATGCATAACGGTGCATGAAATGACAAGTAGCGGTGTTAGGTGTGCCCTGACGCGGTATGAGGTGATACCGGTGAAGGGGGGAAACATCCAGAAAATATCCCCAGCGTTTCGCGTTTTCGCATAGATGAATCGGAGGGGGAAAGTTGCGTGTTCGCTATGCTAGGGATGCGTGGCGGACGAACGGGATGCGTATCCGGATTCGTCTCGTCGTTCTGAGCAACTTTCATGTACAAAGTTTTTCCATCCGAGCTACGATTTATTTTATATTAATTTTAAAATATTTAAATCATTTTTAGGATTTATTTAATTATTTTAAATCAACATTATCGAGAACAGTGCACGCTGATGTCAGCATGACATCAGCAGTCAACAGAGGTTGACTGGTCTACCTGACCAGTGGGTCCCACTGGTCAGTGGCACATTTTGATTAATCATATTAATTAACCTAACCAGGATTAATTAGGGGTGGGCCCCACTGTCATTGACTAAGGCTAATTAACTAACAGTAGTTAGTTTAATTAGTTATTACATTAATCTAATTATGATTAATTAACTTAATTAATTGTTTAGTTTAATTAATCAAAATTAATTAAGTTTATTAATTATGTAATTAATTAGTTACTTAAATAAACAATTAATTATTATTATTATTATATTTTTTAATTAATTAATTATTTTTTATTCTTCTTTTTTTAACATTCTGGGCGTGGGCCCCGGCTGTCATTGGGCCAGGGGCCCTAACATGCACGAGCGCAATGGGTGCTCAGCACCCGCTCGTTCGGGCGCATGCCCAGGGGCGGGCGGACTCGGCAGGGCACCGACCACGGCGCCGGCCAGGCAGCCGGGGCGGCGACCGGCGAGCAGCTGTGGAGGGGGGTGGAGCGGCGCGCGCGAGGGTGAAGGCGGGGCGGCAAGCAAGCTCCGGCGAGAGGGGGTATGGCGCGCAGGGCGGGCGAGGGCACCGGCGGGGGTGAACAGAGTCGTGGCGGGCGGAGCAGAGGGGGCGTGGGCGCGGCCAGGCGGCTGTGCAGAGCAGCAGCAGGGGGGTTGCGGGCGAGCGATGCAGGAGGAAAACAGGCGGCGCAGTGGACGGGGCGAGGCCAGGGACGCGCAGCAGTAGTAGCGCAAGGCCAGGAGCAGCAGCACAACATCGGTGGTGGCAGGGGAGCGACGGTGCACGGGCGGAGCAGAGCCACGGCGCGCGGGCAGGCAGCGAGCACAGCGCGCGGGCGGGCAGCGACAGTGGGGCGGCAGCTGCTGGACGAGCGGAGGCCCGGGGCGCAGGCAACGCGCGGGTGTCGCAGGGGTGTGGCCGCGGCCGCGCTGTTGTGCGCGCGGGCGAGCGCGGGGAGGGGCCGCGGCCGTAAGCGCGAGCACGAGTGCGCGCGGGCGATCAGGGGAGGAGAGGCTCACGGCGAGGTGGAGGCCGGGGACGTCGCGACGGAGAGGAGGCAGGCCGGTGAGGGAGGTACAGCGAGGCGATGGACAACGGCGGGCGATCCGGGTGGCGGCCTCCTCCTCCGATCCCGATCCAATCAGGGGAGAGGGGGGGAGATATTTCGGGGGGGGGGGGGGGGGGGGGGGGGGGGGGGGGGGGGGGGGGGGAGGGGGGGAGGTTATGGGGTGCGGGGATGGGCCGACCCATTCGGGCGGCTATGGCCAACTGGGCCGGAGCCGAGGGGGGTTCTTTTCCTTTTTTTGTTAGTTTTCTTTTCTGTTTTTGTGTTTTCTTCTCTTTTCTTTTTATTTATTTTCTTTTCTGTTTTAAATCATTTTAAAATATCTAGGCATTTTCTAAAAAGGAGTTCTCTTCACTATAATTACCTATGTAATATTAGGCACTACCCGAACATTTTTGTTTTAACTTTTGAAAAGTTTGATGTTTGACATTATTTAATTCTTTTGAATTTGAAAAGTTTTGATGCAACACGAGATTAGTAACAGTAACCGGGGTGACGTGGCACCGTTAACATGGGATTACTATAGCATGATTGTCCGGGCGTTACAAAACTGCTCCACTACAAGAAATCTCATCCTGAGATTTTTAGGAGGTAGAAGGAAACAATGCGGGGTATTCATCACGTAGGCGATCCTCGCGTTCCCAAGTGGCTTCATCTTCAGAGTGATGCGACCACTGGACCTTGAGGAATTTGATCTCCTTC
Organism: Triticum urartu; assembly: GCF_003073215.2. Classification (NCBI taxonomy): domain Eukaryota; kingdom Viridiplantae; phylum Streptophyta; class Magnoliopsida; order Poales; family Poaceae; genus Triticum; species Triticum urartu. Next base: position 231,842,420 of record NC_053026.1, read on the forward strand.
TGACGTGTGCGGCATTTAGCTTGGTCGAGAATGCGGACCGGATGCTCCTTATAGGAGAGGTCCTGTTGCCATTCGAGCACTTCATGATCCACTGCTTGGATTGGGTCTTTGAAGCAACGGCAGAGCTGTGACACGTGGAACACATCGTGAACCTGAGAAAGGTTCGGCGGAAGCTCCAATTGATATGCCACTTTTCCACGCCTTTCGAGAATAGTGAATGGGCCAATATAGCGAGGAGCTAGCTTGCCCTTGATCCCGAAGCGGTGAGCACCCTTCATTGGTGTAACTCGAAGATAAGCCTTTTCGCCAGGTTGATAGACCATGTCTTTGTGATGATGGTCATACTGACTTTTCTGACGTGATTGAGAAGTCTTGAGATTCTTGCGAATAATGAGGACTTGTTCTTCGGCCTGTTGGATAATATCCAGACCAAAGAGTGGACGTTCCCCAGTTTCTGTCCAGTTCAGAGGGGTGCGACACTTTTGTCCATATAACACTTCGAAGGGGGACATCTTCAGACTAGCTTGATAGCTATTATTATAAGAGAACTCGGCATATGGAAGAGATTCCTCTCATTTCTTGCCGAAAGAAATTACACAAGCTTGAAGCATGTCTTCGAGAACTAGGTTGACACGTTCAACCTGTCCTTGCGACTGAGGATGAAACGCAGTACTGAACGACAGATGAGTTCCCATAGCTTCTTGGAAACTTGCCCAGAATCTTGAAGTGAATAAGCTACCACGGTCTGAACTGATAACCAGTGGAATACCGTGAAGTGAAATAATTCTGGACATGTAGAGAGTCGCAAGCTGACTAGCAGTGATTGTTTCTTTGATCGCCAGAAAATGTGCAACTTTAGAAAGCCTGTCAATGACGACAAGAATAGCATCATTACCTTTCTGCAATTTGGGAAATTCGGTGACGAAGTCCATTTCAACATGGTCCCATTTCCATTCAGGAATAGAGATAGGTTGCAGAGTTCCAACAGGCCTTTGATGTTTAGCTTTGATACGACGGCAAACATCACACTTAGCAACATAACGAGCAATGTCCTGCTTCATATTAGACCACCAGAATCTCCGATGAATATCCTGATACATCTTTGTACTACCAGGATGGATGGACAGAGGCGTATCATGAGCTTCTTTCATGGCCTCCTGTGTCATATCATGGTTTTTCTCTGAACATGGCACCACTAGGCGGCCTTTGAAGTACAAGGCGCCATCATCGATGATAGTGAAGAATGAGGGCTTTCCTTCTGCTAGATGGCGTTTAATCTTGTGGGCTTGAGAGTCATATCTTTGAATTCTCTTGATGGAGTCCAAGAGATCTGGTTCGACAGCCAGGGTATTGAGGGAACCCTAGAAAACAACACGGAGGTTCATCTTGCGAAACTCCTCAGGAGGGGGAGCGAGTGCAACAGGGGGAACAATATGGAGGTTCAGCTTTCTGAATTCTTCAACAAGCGAGGGCTGAACTTTGCGAACCTGGAGGTGGTTGCAGTAAGACTTGTGGCTTAAGGCATCAGCCATTACATTAGCCTTGCCTGGGGTATAGGATATACCCACGTCAAAGTCTGCAGCAGTCTCCATCCATCTTTGCTGACGGAGGTTCAGGTCTGGCTGAGTAAACAGATACTTCATACTTTGGTGGTCGGTGAAGATCTTTCAACGGTTACCGAGAAGGTAATGTCTCCATTACTTTAGTGCATGAATGATAGCAGCAAGCTCGAGGTCGTGAACTGGGTAGTTTTCTTCATGAGGGCGCAGTTGATGAGAGGCATAAGCAATCACTCTGCGCTCTTGCATTAGGACACAACCTAATCCTTGACGAGAAGCGTCGTAGTAAATGATGAATTCCTTCTTAGTATCAGGTGGAGCAAGCACTGGGGCAGAAGTCAACTTGTCTTTGAGTGCCTGGAAGCTTTCCAACACTTGTCTGTCCATTGGAACTTGATGCCCTTATGCAACAGATTAGTCAGAGGCCTAGCGATCTTGGAGAAGTTCTCGACGAATCGACAGCAATAGCTGGCGAGACCGAGAAAACTTTGGACTTGCTTGACATTCTTTGGAGGAGTCCAATCGAGAATAGCCTGGACTTGTTCAGGGTTGACGGCAATACCATCCTTGGAGATGACATGCCCAAGATAGGTTACTTCGGGGAGCCGGAATTCACACTTGGAATGCTTAGCATACAGTTGATGCTCCCGTAGCTTTTCTAGCACAAGATGAAGATGCTCAACATGTTCTTCTTTGTTCTTGGAAAAGACAAGGATATCATCCAGGTAAAACACGATGAACTTGTCGAGGTAATCCATGAATATATAGTTCATCAGATGAGAGAAGGTGGCTGGAGCATTCGTTAAGCCGAATGACATGACGGTGTACTCGTATGATCCATACTGAGTCACGAAGGCGGTCTTTGGGATATCCTCTTCACGAACACGGATCTGGTGGTAACCCAACCTCAAGCCGAGTTTGGAGAACACTGATGAACCAGCCATTTGATCATAAAGATCATTGATCCGAGGGAGGGGATATTTGTTCTGAATAGTGGCTTGGTTAATAGGACGATAGTCTTGGACTAATCGGTTCGTCCCATCCTTCTTCTTAACAAAGAGAGAAGGTGCCCCCCAAGGAGAGCAACTAGGGCGAATGAAACCTTTGCTAAGAGATTTGTCGATTTCCTCCTTAAGCTCAATGAGTTCATGCGGCGGCATCTTGTAGGGTCGTTTGGCTATAGGGGTGGTGCCTGGTTTCAAGTCGATGATGAATTCGACAGCTCTAGCAGGGGGAATCCCTGGAAGTTCTTCCGGAAAGACATCTTGGAATTCGCGAACGACGGGAATGTTTTCAATGCCCTCAAGTGGTGCGGCGTTCAACGCATTCAAGGCATAAAGCCGTGCCTCGGTGTTCTGAACTAGATGAGCTTGGTAAGCAATTATTTCATCAGAAGGGTGTAGCAGATGGACGGTCTTAGTGGCGCAAACTATAGAAGCAGTATGCGCTTTCAACCAATCCATTCCCAGAATGAGGTCAATGCTACATGACTTCAGTACGATGGGAGAGACAAGGAATTCCAGTCCTTCAATTTCAACGGGAACGTTGTGACTAACCATAGAGGTTTGACATTGGCCCGCAGGAGTGTGTACCACTATCACAGTGTTCATCTCTTCGTTTTTAATGCCATGCATGAATGCAAACTCAGCTGATATGAATGAATGCGATGCTCCTGTATCAAATAAAACAGATGCTGGTATAGAATTTACAAGGAGTGTACCCATCACAGTAGCAGGCTGGTCTAGAACTTCAGTCAGATCAACGTGGTTGGCATGAACACAACCATAAGACTTGGCATTGTTGTTGCGAGGCTGGTTGCTTCCACGGCCAGTTGCAGGGAGGGCCAGTTGATTCTGGTTCTGGTTGCATTCCCTAGCACGCTGTCCTGGTTAACCACACCTGAAGCACAGACCATTATTGGGAGTGGGAACAGGAGCTCGGGGTGGTGGAGCTGGAAGTCTTGGCTGCCTAGTTGGTGGGGGAGGCAGACACGGTGCATCATAGGACTGCCTTGGAGCAGGTGTAGCTGGCTGGTACATGCTGTTGGGAATCCACATCCTACGCTTCTGCGAGGACGGGCCCGAAGATGAGCCCATGTCACGGTTGCGCCTGTGAGAGCTCTGGTGTTCCTGCAGACCAGTTTCGACATTGATGGCCTTGTTCACCAAGGTGGCAAAATCATCAAAGTCATGCACTAAAAGTGCGAGCTTGATGTCAGCTTGGAGGCAATCACGGAACTTCTCCTATCTGCGTGCATCAGTTGCACTATCTTCTTCAGCATAGCGGGACAAGTCCAGAAACTCCCGCTGATAAGCTTCCATAGTTTTGTTGCCCTGGGTGAGGTTGCAGAACTCGCGCTTCTTCCGGTCCATGACTCCTTGAGGAATGAAGCGGGCACGGAAAGCAGCTTAGAAGTCTGGCCAGGTGATGATTGTTCCTACCGGCAGAGTACGCCTGTGGCTGTCCCACCATTGAGCAGCGGGTCCTTTCAGGAAGAAGGTAGTAAAGGTGACATAGCTGGCAAGGGCTACATCAGCAGATTCCATCTCATAGGTGATGTCAAGGAGCCAGTCATCAGCATCCAGAGGCTGAGTTGAGCTGCGGTACACAGTTGGGTTGAGGCGCATGAAATCCTACATAGTCACTTGGGCTGGCTGTTGGTTCATATTGGTGCGAGGAAACTGAGCCATAATATTCTCCATGAACTGGCGATTCAGCTCAAACTATTGCATCATACCAGCCATGTACTCAGGCGGTGGTGGGGGATGGCCACCACGACCACAACCACCTGGTCTAACCATCCTGCTAATATATAACAGGGGTAGTTCAGCATTGAGAAATTGCAAGGACAAGAATCATTCATGATGAAACATGCATAATGAAAGGAACACGATAGATACTACATAGTAGTTGGCATATCTTACAAAAGAGATCATGCATAGAGTTCGGTACACAGAGTTCAGTACATAGACTAAGAACATCATAGGCGGCACGCAGACTCGCGGTGAATGCATCTAACAATAACAAGCAAGCCTACATCAGTCCCAGGAGGAACTGTGGAGGTAGGTGTAGCCTCACAGCTGGTAGTGACGCGACGGGAAGTCCTCCACGTGAGTAGCCTGGGGTCCGTGGATACTCTGGTGTAGAACCCGACGCACAAGTGGCAGAAGAGGACCAAGTGCGGGAGAGTAGCCTCCCACATCTGGCTAGCCGACGCCATGGGGCATCACGGTCCTGGCAGGGTAGATCACAGAACGCGACAGATCACCAGATCGGACTGTAACACCCACGATGCGGCTATATCTCCCACGTGTCGGGGCACGACTTAGAGGCATAACCGCATGGTAGGCATGTCGCAAGAGGGGTAATCTTTACACATCCCATGTACTGAATAAGAAAGGGATAAAGAGTTGGCTTATAGTCGCCACTTCACACAATACATAAATATATCATACATCATCCAGAATACAATCAAGGTCCGACTACGGAACCAAAATAAAGAAAGACAACCCCAAATGCTAGATCCCTGATCGCCCCAACTGGGCTCCTCTACTGATCATCCGGAAAAGACACATAGTAACGGCCCGAATCCTTGTCGAACTCCCACTTGAGTACGGTAGCATCCCCTGCACTGGCATCATCGGCACCTGCATCTGTTTGGAAGTATCTGTGAGTCACGTGGACTCAACAATCTCACACCTGCGAGATCAAGACTATTTAAGCTTAAGGGTAGGAAAGGGTAGTGAGGTGGAGCTACAACAATCACTAGCATATATGGTGGCTAACTTACGCAAAAGAGAGCTAGAAGAGAAGCAAAGGACGGCCGAGAAGCTAAAAGTGATCAAGAAGTGATCGTGAAGCTACTTACGTTCAAGCATAACACGAGACCGTGTTCTCTTCCCGGACTCCGCCGAAAAGAGACCATCACGGCTACACACGCAGTTGATTCATTTTAATTAAGTTTCAAGTTCTCTACAACCGGACATTAACAAATTCCCATCTGCCCATAACCGCGGGCACGGCTTTTGAAAGTTCAAAACCCTATGGGGGTGTCCCAACTTAGCCCATCACAAGCTCTCAGGGTAAACGAATGATATTCTTTCTAGCGGGAAGACCCGATCAGTCTCAGAATCTCGGTTACAAGACATTTCGACAATGGTAAAACAAAACCAGCAAAGCCACCCGATGTGCCGACAAATCCCAATAGGAGTCGCACATATCTCGTTCTCAGGGCAACACCGGATGAGACAGGCTACGAGTAAAACCAACCCTCGAGTTTCCCCGAGGTGACCCCGCAGGCGGCTCGGTTCGGACCAGCACTCAGAGGAGCACTGGCTGGGGGGGGATTAAAATAAAGATGACCCTTGAGTCTGCAGAACCCAAGGGAAGGTATATGGTGGTAGGTAGTCAAATGGTAAAACCAAGGTTGGGCCTTGCTGGAGGAGTTTTATTCAAAGCGAACTGTCAAGGGGTTCCCATAACACCCAACCGCGTAAGGAACGCAAAATCAAGGAACATAACACCGGTATGACGGAAACTAGGGCGGAAAGAGTGGAACAAAATACCAGGCATAAGGCCGAGCCTTCCACCCTTTACCAAGTATATAGGTGCATTAAAGTAAACAAGATATAATAATGATATCCCAACAATATCCATGTTCCAACATGGAACAAACTCCATCTTCACCTGCAACTAGCAACGCTATAAGAGGGGCCGAGCAAAAGCGGTAACATAGACAAACAACGGTTTGCTAGGAAAGGTGGGTTAGAGGCTTGACATGGCAATATGGGAGGCATGTTATAGCAAGTGGTAGGTATCGCGGCATGGCAAAAGAGCGAACAACTAAGCAAGCAAAGATAGAAGTGATTTCAAGGGTATGGTCATCTTCCCTGCAAAGTTCTCAGAGTTGACGAAAGCTTGATCCTCGTTAGCGTACTCAACGGGTTCCTCGATCACGTATTCGTCTCTTGGCTCTACCCAAAGCAAGAACACAAGCAAATGACCCACAATCAATCACGGTGCAATGTGCAAGCAACATGATGCAAAGCATGGCATGATATGCGATATGTGATATGCAATGCATATGCGTTCTTCGGAAGGGAAAGATTTAACCAGGCATCAACTTGGCAAACCAAGTGTGCCGCTGGAAAGGTGAGATGATTTCGGTCGAAATCGATATAAAGATCACCGGAATCGGATGCACGGTTTGCAAATGGCAATCAAAACAAGAATGGCACAATTCTGCGATTAACAACATAATGCCATCTAGAATGCAACAAGAAACTAAGCTACTACACTCCAACATAGCAACAAAGCACATGGCAGTGGTCTATGCAAGATGCTTGACAAAACATGAACACTGAGCTATGGCTAAAACACACTAGAACAGGTTCAAACAAGCATGGCAAAAGTGCAAAAGATATCAGCTTTACAGACTTGGTGAAAAACTAACATGCCAGGAATAACATCAGGAAGCAATGTTTAGGGCAAGCTAACAACATGCTACAGGAACATATCATAGCAATACGAGGCATGGAATGAATCTACTAAATGCATAGAACAAAAGTCCCTTACTGATCACAATACAAGGAATATAACTCCGGACCCTGCCACTAAGCTAACTGTGTCATTATGATATTGTATGCACACAAAAGTTATTATGTTTGACATAGTTTCTGTCGTTTAAATTCAAAATTTGGGCTATAACATTTTTTCCGGGGACCGCCGAATTTTCCGGGGACCGATCGGTTATCAAACTTCTGTTTATGAGAAAAAAACCTGAATAGGAGTAGTGGTCATGCACAATATTCAAAATCCGGCTTTTCACTTTATAGACATTGGTTGGTACTTTAGTGTAGCGTTTAGCTCCCGTGTGTCCATGCTTGAGGTTGAGAGACTGAATTTGTTGGGCCACCCTTTTTTGTCACTCAGTTTGCACTGGGGCTTCTGTTTGTGATTAAACAAATTTTAGTTCTACATGTTGAACGTCAATCGGCACTGGTGGGATGATGTATGGCAGACTATTTTATTAACAGGTCCGTGTTTGAACTGCGCCATCTTTTTTCATTATGTTCGAGGGCTTTGTGTGTGATTAAATAAATTGAGGGAGTTCTGTGTAAAAAATCCAACGTGCTATGGTAACCAAGCGCCTTGTGCATTCCCAACCACTGACATGTGGGCTTTAACCAGGATGGCATGCCACATGGACATGCCATGTGGCTGGATATGAGAGGAAGCACCGTATATGCATGTGTGGACAAGTTATGTGACCACAAATCCGTATTTTTAAAGTTTTAGCACCAAACTGAACATCGAGTGCAAGTTTTATGACTCCTGATGATATTAGCTCGATAAGTAACAGGAGCAAACATTTTATAGCACTCTTGCATCAGTGATTTGGGCATCAAGATGGACTCAGACAAGCATGCCACAATGGAACAAAATGAAGAGCACATCATGATGAACATTTTGATATATCATGCGCACGAAACGGAGCAGCACACACAAAGTTATGGCATGATGAATAGTGCACCAGAATGCAATTTTTTTGAGGACTTAGAAAATTTTGGGGGTCAACCTAAGAATTCCAGATTTGGATCGGGGAGCGCGGAAAACGAGGTGGCCGGTGGATCTCGCCGGATCCGAGAAGGAGAGGGCTGGCTATGGAGGAGGAGGTTCACCGGAGCTCCTCAAGCTTGCCGCCGGAGTGGAGGAGCGCGGGGTCGGTAGCACGGGCGCGGAGGACGGCGCGGGGTCGGCGGTGATCGGCGTGGAGGCGGACCCCGGCGAGGCGACGGGGAAGCTTGCGGCGGCGGCGCGGCTCCCAAGCGGCGGCGCGGGTGGCAAATAGCGGCAGAACGCGCGGGCCTCGGGCGGCAGGCGCGCGGGCCTGACTCGGGCCCCGCGGGCCGCGGTGGCAGTGGGCGGTGGAGAGGACATGTGGCGCCGCAGGATTGGTCATGGGCGGCGGCGGACGTGTCCGGTGGCGGCGGGAGGAGCTAGACCAGGGTTTGGACCCGAAAAATTCGGAGGGGAACACATATTTATAGCTAGGAGGAGGTAGGAGTGTCCAAATGGAGTGTAGTTTTCGGCCACGCGATCGTGATCCGACGACGGAGGACATGGGAGTGGTTTGGAAGGGTTATTGAGCTGTTTTGGAGGGGTGTTGGGCTGCAACACACACGAGGCCTTTGCGGTTCCTCGGTTAACCGTTGGAGTATCAAACGGACTCCAAATGGCATGAAATTTGACAGGCGGTCTACTGGTAGTGTACCAAGGACACTTGTAAAATCTCGGTTCATTCCGAGAATGTTTAACACCCGCTCACGAAAAGAGGCAAAAGGGGACGCTGGAGGACGTAGGAGTGTCGGATCACGAAACGGACAACGGGGAAAATGATCAGATGCATGAGACGGACACGAATGCAAATGAGATGCACATGATGACATGATATGGAATGCAAGACATGAGCAAAATGCAAAACAAAGACAAAACCCAACCATGAAGGGAATCTCATAACTTAAAGCCGAAAATGGTAGAGTCGGAGTTACAAATATGGCAAGTTACATCCGGGGTGTTACAACACTCCACCACTAAGAAAGGATCTCGTCCCGAGATCTAGGACTAAAAGAACTCCGGATATTCAGAACAGAGGTGGTCCTCGCGTTCCCAGGTGGCTTCTCGGTCGGAATGGTGTGACCACTTCACTTTCAGGAATTTGATAGACTTGGTGCGAGTCTTGCGCTCGGTTTCCTCAAGAATAGCAACGGGATGCTCATGATAAGACCGGTCTTCTTGGAGATCAATCTCTTCGAAGTTGATGGTGCGCTCAAGAGTCTTGAAGCACTTGTGAAGCTGTGACACGTGAAACACGTCGTGCACGTTTGCGAAGTTGGACGGAAGCTCAAGTTGATAGGCGAGATCGCCTCTTTTTCCAATGACCTTGAGAGGACGCACGTATCTAGGGGCAAGCTTCCCTTTGATACCGAAGCGACGAGTACCTTTCATTGGAGAGACCCGGAGGTAGACATGGTCTCCGATCTTGAAAGCCAAGTCACGGTGCTTGCTATCATAGTAACTCTTCTGGCGCGATTGCGTGGCTTTGAGATTTTCACGGATGACTTTACACATTTCTTCAGCCTCTGTGATCAAGTCATTGCCAAGAAGTTGGCGTTCACCAGTCTCTGACCAATTAAGAGGAGTACGGCACTTTCGGCCATAGAGAATCTCGAATGGGGCCTTACCCGAACTCGCTTGGAAACTGTTGTTGTAGGAGAACTCGGCATATGGAAGACAATCTTCCCACTTCATACCGAAGGAAATGACACAGGCCCTGAGCATATCTTCAAGAATTTGATTGACTCGCTCGACTTGTCCACTAGTTTGAGGATGGAAGGCTGTGCTGAAGGGAATGTTGGTGCCCATGGCCTTCTGGAAGGAGTCCCAGAACTTAGAAGTGAAGATGCTTCCATGATCTGAAGATATCAATTGCGGAATGCCGTGCGAGGAGACAATCCTGGAGGTGTATAGCTCTGCCAGCTGAGCTGTCGTGATAAATTCTTTGATTTGAAGGAAATGAGCCACTTTAGTAAGCTTGTCGATGACAACGAAGATAGCATCATTTCCACGCTTGGACTTGGGAAAACCAGTTACGAAGTCCATCTCAATATGGTCAAACTTCCATTCTGGAATGGCAAGAGGTTGGAGGAGACCAGCTGGCCGTTGGTGTTCTGCTTTCACTCTTCGGCAGACATCACATTCATTCATGAATTGAGCAATTTCTCGCTTCATTTGAGTCCACCAATACGACTGCTTGAGGTTATGGTACATCTTCGTACTTCCAGGATGAATGGATAGAAGGGAATTGTGAGCCTCGTTCATAATGACTTTCCTTAGATTTACTTTAGGAACCACAATTCGATCCTCGAAGAATAGAGTGTCTTTGTCATCAAGGCGATAACACTTGTATTTGGGTTGGCTCTTGGCAATCCCATTTTTCACCTTCTTGACCATGGCATCAAGAAGTTGTGCCTCACGAATTTGATCTTCCAAAGTAGGAGAGACTTGGAGATTGGCAAGGAAGCCTTTAGGAACAACTTGGAGATTCAGTTTGCGGAAAGCTTCACAAAGGTCCGGTTGGAAGGGCTTGAGAATTAAGCTGTTGCAGTAAGCCTTCCTGCTCAAAGCATCTGCAATGACATTGGCCTTGCCTGGAGTATATTCAATACTCGGATTGTATTCTTGAATCATTTTGACCCAATGAGTCTGCCTGAGGTTGAGGTTGGCCTGGGTAAAGATGTACTTGAGGCTCTTATGATCAGTGAAGATGTCCACTTTCCTTCCCAACAAGAGATGTCTCCATGTTAATAGAGCATGGAAAACTTCCGCCAACTCAAGGTCATGAGTGGGGTAGTTCTTTTCGTTGGGCTTCAACTGGCGAGAGGTATAGGCCACAACTTTCTTCTCTTGCATTAACACATCACCGAGACCTTGCAGGGAAGCATCACAGAAAACTTCGAATGGTTTGGATTCATCAGGAGGAGTCAAAATAGGAGCTGTAACTAGCTTCTCTTTCAGGGTGTTGAAAGGCACGTCACATTCAGGCATCCAGACATACTTGACATGTTTCTGGAGGAGGTTGGAAAGAGGCTTTGCAATCTTAGAGAAATTCTAACGAATCTTCGACAATAGCTTGCAAGCCCAAGAAAGTTGTGGAGCTGCTTGATATTCTGAGGCAGTTCCCAATTCACAATTGCAGACACCTTCTCAGGATTAACAGCAATGCCCTTGGCTGAGATGATATGGCCAAGGTAGAGAACCTCATCAAGACTAAACTCACACTTTGAAAACTTCGCATAGAACTGATGCTCTCTGAGTTTGTCGAGTACCAATCTCAAATGCTTGGCATGATCCTCCTTATTCTTGGAAAATACCAAAATATCATCGAGATACACCAAGACAAAATCATTTGCGTAAGGGTTGAAGATGAAGTTCATCATGCGAGAGAACGTTGGAGGAGCATTGACAAGGCCGAAAGACATGACAATATATTCATACGAACCATAGCTTGTTCTGAATGCTGTCTTGGGGATATCTTGTTCACGAATGCGAATCTGATGATAGCCCATACAGAGGTCAAGCTTGGAGAACACTTGAGCACCTTTAAGTTGCTCAAAAAGCTCATTGATGTTGGGAAGTGGGTACTTGTTCTTTATTGTTTTCTTGTTCAATGGACGGTAGTCGACACAAAGTCGGTCCGTGCCATCCTTCTTCTAGACAAAAAGAACACCACAACCCCATGGAGATGAACTCGGTCTGATCAGACCCAGACGCTCTTGTTCATCGAGTTGTTTCTTCAATTCCTTCAATTCCTTTAGTCCAAGCTTGTAAGGACATTTGCAAACAGGTTCCGTGCCAGGCTCAAGATCGATAACGAATTCAACTGGCCGGTGAGGAGGCATTCCTGGAAGCTCTTCTGGAAAGACGTCCTGATATTCACAAACGACTGGAATCTGAGATATGGCATTCAACTCGCCCTTCTCATTGAGAGAAAACAGCCGAATGGTTTCGTCACGAGCGGCATAGATGATCACATCCTCAGACGAGTGTGTCAATTGAATTTCTCTGGCAGCATAATCAAGCAGAGCCTTGTGCTTAGAAAGCCGGTCCATGTCGAGAATTAGATCAATATCCGAGTCACCAAGAATAATTGGAGAAGCTAGAAATATATAGTCGCCCATTTTGATACCGACATTCGGAACCATCATGGTAGATCTCAAACGCTTAGCCGGAGAAACAACTTGCAATGCTTTAGGTAATGCCTTAGTGTCAAAGTTGTGCTTCGATGCAAATGGGAATGACATGAAAGAATGCGATGCACCAGTATCAAAAAGAACTTTAGCAGGAATGGAGTTAACTGGAAGGTTACCCATGATCACTTCTAAAGAATCCTCTGCCTGAGCTGTGTTCATCATGTTGACCTTAGCATGCTTGGGATTATGCTTAACCACTACATTGCTGGCAGATCTCACAGGAGGAGGCGGAAGGCGCCTTTGGTTGAAGCATTTGTTTGCATAGTGCCCTTTCTGCTAACACTTGTTGCAAGTGACCTCTGAGAGAGGACGGTGATAAGGAGCACTTGACCTTGGATGAGTCTGCGCTTTGCTCTGATATCCTGGGTTGGGTGGGTGGGAAGATCCATTGGCACCTTTACTCTTCTGCTGGTAAGACTGACGAAACGGAGGAGGAGGCAACCAGAACTTATGTTGCTTAGCTACCACTTGAGTTGAAGAAGAGGATTGAGCTGCATCCCTGACTCTCTTCTTAGAAGCATCACACTTGAGCTGAGCAGCTTGTTGCTTTAGTGCCATGTTGTAGAATTCATCATACTTAGTCGGCTCAAAAAGCACGAGAGCTAATTGCAGATCTTCTCTGAGGCCACCTCTGAATTGATAAATCATGTTCTTTTCATCAGGGACGTCTTATTTAGCGAAGCGAGTGAGCCTCTGAAACATGATATTGTATTGGTAAACAGACATGCTGCCTTGCTTGAGATTGCGGAACTCCTCGCGCTTACTCTCAGCAACACTTTGTGGAATGTGGTGAGCTTTGAAGTCTCGGCGGAAATCATCCCAGGTAATCACACGACCTCCTCTGGAATCTCTGTATTGTTGATACCACTCAGCAGCTTGGTCTTTGAGTTGAAACAAAGCAAACTTGACAAAGTCCTCAGGCCTGATATTGCTACACTCAAAATGTTTGCAGATATCCACGAGCCAGTCGTCGGCGTCTGTGGCCTCGACACAGTTACTGAAGGACTTTGGCTGGTTTGCGAGGAACTGATTGAGGGTAGCAAACTGAGGTTGATTGTTTCCTTGGACTTGATTTCCTTGGTTGCCTTGCCCTTGGTTGCGCTCTTGCAAGAGTTGCAAAAGCATCTGAGTGTTGGCGTTGGTGGCGGCCATGACAGCTTGCCATGCCTCCGGAGGTGGAGGTGGTGGCGGAGGGTTCGACTGATCCCCATCATTGCGGTCCAGATTCTGACGCGTTGGAGGAGCCATCCTGAAGAGGTTGACACCCGTTAGCATCTTGAAATACATATATTCAAGCTGAATCAAAGGATCGAAATTGCAACATATATCCTTAACATTCGAACAAGAATGAACGAATGAATTCCAAAGTAAATCAACACACTTCCCTTAAGTTGAGAAGCCACTTAGATAAAGGTAGACGAATAAAACAACAAGGTACGGATAGGAACAAATAATTGGTAAGGATTACCCAATCACAAACCAAATATCTGCGGGAAGAAATACTGGAGCTACATGAATTCCCACCTATGAAACTCCCGAAACTTTCTGGTTATGCAATCAGGTGTTGGGGATATAGGGGAAGCATAATATCTCACCCAAAACTAGCAAATCCTACATCCAGCTGTATCCATCCTTTAACACATAACCAAGAAACCTTCGGAAATCATTTACCTCAACCTTCGAAAAGCATCCGTTATACGAGTTATGGCAATACTCCCGAACTCCCGCCCCAGTACTGGGTGGCGTCGAGGTTATCTCACCAACAACTGCATAAAAGAGATTTTCGATGTCGGCGAACTCAGGTATTCCAGAACTGCAACGATAAATTTGTGATGACAACACTTCGGAGATCAACGCCCCGGGACACTGCCACAACCCCTAAATGTCAGGAGGCACCAAGAACAATGTTCTCGTCACAAAACCATCAGAACAATTCCAAGATACCCGCGTGATCCTAAAAAAAATCTTCGTGAAATTTGAGAAGAGAAGAGTCAAAACTCTACGTCAGGAGGCCTCACCAGAGCTACGAAGGGACCCAGGAGTAAAAAGAATCCTACTCTGCGATATATATGATCCTATAAGACTCAAAACATTTTCTTCTAGACTCAACAACGTCAGCGATTCGATCAAGCAGGGGGCTCCTAAGTCGGGGAAGGCTCTGATTACCAACTTGTAACACCCACGATGCGGCTATATCTCCCACGTGTCGGGGCATGACCGCATGGTAGGCATGTCGCAAGAGGGGTAATCTTTACACATCCCATGTATTGAATAAGAAAGGGATAAAGAGTTGGCTTACAATCGCCACTTCACACAATACATAAATATATCATACATCATCTAGAATACAATCAAGGTCTGACTACAGAACCAAAATAAAGAAAGACAACCCCAAATGCTAGATCCCCGATCGCCCCAACTAGGCTCCTATACTGATCATCTAGAAAAGACACATAGTAACGGCCCGAATCCTCGTCGAACTCCCACTTGAGTTCGGTAGCATCCCCTGCACTGGCATCATCGACACCGGCATTTGTTTGGAAGTATATGTGAGTCATGGGGACTCAACAATCTCACACCCACGAGATCAAGACTATTTAAGCTTAAGGGTAGGAAAGGGTAGTGAGGTGGAGCTGCAGCAATCACTAACATATATGGTGGCTAACTTACGCAAAAGAGAGCGAGAAGAGAAGCAAAGCACGGTCGAGAAGCTAAAAGGGATCAAGAAGTGATCCTGAAGCTACTTACGTTCAAGCATAACACGAGACCGTGTTCTCTTCCCGGACTCCGCCGAAAAGAGACCATCATGGCTACACAGGCGGTTGATTTATTTTAATTAAGTTAAGTTTCAAGTTCTCTACAACCGGACATTAACAAATTCCCATATTCCCATAACCGCGGGCACGACTTTCGAAAGTTCAAAACCCTGGAGGGGTGTCCCAACTTAGCCCATCACAAGCTCTCACGGTCAACGAAGGATATTCCTTCTAGCGGGAAGACCCGATCAGTCTCGGAATCCCGGTTACAAGACATTTCGACAATGGTAAAACAAGACCAGCAAAGCCACCCGATGTGCTGACAAATCCCGATAGGAGTCGCACGTATCTCGTTCTTAGGGCAACACCAAATGAGACATGCTATAAGTAAAACCAACCCTCGAGTTTCCCCGAGGTGGCCCCGCAGGCGGCTCGGTTCGGACCAACACTCAAAGGAGCTCTGGCCGGGGGGGGGTTAAAATAAAGATGACCCTTGAGTCTGCAGAACCCAAGGGAAGGTATATGGTGGTAGGTAGGCAAATGGTAAACCCAAGGTTGGGCCTTGCTGGAGGAGTTTTATTCAAAGCGAACTATCAAGGGGTTCCCATAACACCCAACCGCGTAAGGAACGCAAAATCAAGGAACATAACACTGGTATGACGGAAACTAGGGCGGCAAGAGTGGAACAAAACACCAGGCATAAGGCCAAGCCTTCCACCCTTTACCAAGTATATAGATGCATTAAAGTAAACGAGATATAATAATGATATCCCAACAATATCCATGTTCCAACATGGAACAAACTCCATCTTCACCTGCAACTAGCAACGCTGTAAGAGGGGCCGAGCAAAAGTGGTAACATAGCCAAACAACGGTTTGCTAGGAAAGGTGGGTTAGAGGCTTGACATGGAAATATGGGAGGCATGTTATAGCAAGTGCTAGGTATCGCGGCATGGCAAAAGAGCGAACAACTAAGCAAGCAAAGATAGAAGTGATTTCGAGGGTATGGTCATCTTGCCTGCCAAGTTCTCAGAGTTGACAAAAGCTTGATCCTCGTTAGCGTACTCAACGGGTTCCTCGATCACGTACTCGTCTCCCGGATCTACCCAAAGCAAGAACACAAGCAAAGGACCCACAATCAATCATGGTGCAATGCGCAAGCAACATGATGCAAAGCATGGCATGATATGCGAGATGTGATATGCAATGCATATGCGTGCTTTGGAAGTGAAAGATTGAACCAGGCATCAAATTGGCAAACCAAGTGTGCCAGTGGAAAGATGAGATGATTTCGGTTGAAATCGATATAAAGATCACCGGAATCGGATGCACGGTTTGCAAAAGGCAAGCAAAACAAGAATGGCACAATTTTGCGATTAACAACACGATGCCATCTAGAATGCAACAAGAAACTAAGCTACTACACTCCAACATAGCAAAAAAAGCACATGGCAGTGATCTACTCAAGATGCTTGACAAAACATGAACACTGAGCTACCGCTAAAACACACTAGAACAAGTTCAAACAAGCATGACAAAAGTGCAAAAGATATCAGCTTCACAGACTTAGTGAAAATAACAACATGCCAGGAATTAACATCAGGAAGCAATGTTTAGAGCAAGATAACAACATGCTACAGGAAAAGAACATAGCAATACAAGGCATGGAATGAATCTACTAAATGCATAGAACAAAAGTCCCTTACTGATCATGAGCCAAAAAGGCACAGAAGATATGATGGCACCCATGTATACATAGCAAGTTTTATAAACAGATTCAGACTTGGCAGAAAACTGAGCATAGCATAAACAGAGTTATGAAGGCATCTTTGCGAGCTCGATTCACTCACCATAAGGCATTGCATGACAAGAAAAGCATACCTAAAGCAAGATTACATGTTCAAGAAGCTAACCATGGCAAGAACAAGTTCATAGCATGCATGGATCAACTACAACAACCATGGCAAAATTGATTAACATGTAGACAATCTGCCAGGAACATTTTATAGCAAAAGTAGAGAAAGATTAAGACATGCTAGGGCACTTCATAATTGCAAAAGGGGCATTGATGGATAGAGAACAACCATATGTCCAAATCATCCTTACTGAAGCAACTCAAAACAAGCATGGATTTCACTGTAGCATCATGGTTACATGGCATTAAAATAACAGCAGACCAAGGACTTCGCGAAATCCTAAGTCCCTGAAATCAGCAATATCACGAAGGCTACTTTGCATGCTTGTGCTAGTCACCACATTGATCACAAAAATACATGACAAACACCCTTGTAAAGATGGCATGGCATATATCAAAACACATGTAGAGCTCATGCTCATATGATGCACACAACAAATGTGGCAAAAATGACAAAACACCTTAAACTGATAAGTAACAGGAGAAAACATTTTATAACACTCTTGCATCAGTGATTTGGTCATCAATATGGACTCAAACAAGCATGCCACAATGGAACAAAATTAAGAGCACATCATGATGAACATTTTGATATATCATGCGCACGAAATGGGGCAGCACACACAAAGTTATGGCATGATGAATAGTGCACCAAAACGCAATTTTTTGAGGACTTAGAAAATTTCGGGGGTCAACCTGAGAATTCCAGATCTGGATCGAGGAGCATGGAAAACGAGGTGGCCGGTGGATCTCACTGGATCCGGGAAGGGGAGGGTCGGCGATGGAGGAGGAGTTTCGCCGGAGCTCGTCGAGCTTGCTGCCGGAGTGGAGGAGCACGGGGTCGGCGCCACGGGTGCGGAGGATGGCATGGGGTCAGCGGTGACCGGCGTGGAGGCGGACCCCGGCGAGGCGGCGGGGAAGCTTTCGGCGGTGGCGCGGCTTCCAGGCGGCAGCGCGGGTGGCAAACGGAGGTGGGACGCGCGGGCCACGGGCGGCATGCGCGCGGGCCTGACTCGGGCCCTGCGGGCCGCGGTGGCGGTGAGTGGCGGAGAGGACACATGGCGGCGCAGGATTGGTCGCGGGCAGCGGCGGACGTGTCCGGCGCCGGCGGACGCGTCCGGTGGCGGCGGGAGGAGCTAGACTAGGGTTTGGACCCGAAAAATTCGGAGGGGAACACATATTTATAGCTAGGAGGAGGTAGGAGTGTCCAAATGGAGTGTAGTTTTCGGCCACGAGATCGTGATCCGACGACGGAGGACATGGGAGTGGTTTGGAAGGGTTATTGGGCCGTTTTGGAGGGGTGTTGGGCTGCAACACACACGAGGCCTTTGAAGTTCCTTGGTTAACCGTTGGAGTATCAAACGGACTCCAAATGGCACGAAATTTGACAGGCGGTGTACCGGTAGTGTACCAAGGTCACTTGGAAAATATCGGTCCATTCCGAGAACGTTTAACACCCGCTCATGAAAAGAGGCAAAAGGGGACGCCGGAGGACATAGGAGTGTCGGATCGCAAAACGGACAACGGGGAAAATGCTCGGATGCATGAGACGGACACGAATGCAAATGAGATGCACATGATGACATGATATGGAATGCAAGACATGAGCAAAATGCAAAACGAAGACAAAACCCAACCATGAAGGGAATCTCATATCTTAAAGCCGAAAATGGTAGAGTCGGAGTTACAAATATGGCAAGTTACATCTGGGGCGTTACACAAACAAAGGGGTGCAACAGCGTCAGAGCACGATACAAGTGCTGACGGGTGGTGTACAACTCATGGCAAAGAGCTCGGTTAGCTCTATCCAGCCCATCAGCATGCAGAACCAGGTTCTGATGGTAGAAGGGCTCTCGGGTGACAGTGGAGTAGGCAGCAGTGTAGTATCCCTCCGCACCAACATCGGATGCGATAGCAATGTGCCTGAAAGGGGAGGTGTCCAACTCCCGATACTCTCCACGAAGACGTGTCAGAGCAGCATAAGCAGCATCCTGGACCGCCATGTCGATAGTCACTCCAACACCATGAGCAGTGTGCAACACGGTAGCGGAGTCATACTCCCGAGAGTAGAGGTGGATGATGGCACGGTACTGCTCCTGGTTAAAGTCCTGATACTCCTCGTAGACGGTGTACTCAGGGTGCCAGCGATAACCAAGATAGGTCATCATCTCAACCAACACAACAGGTGATCCTGAGGCACGAATGGCCGTCGTGTGGCGCACGACCTGTCTCATGGGTTCCATCTGAAAACAAAGATGTTTCAAAGGAGTCAAATGACAGTGTGGATAATGTCCAAAATACTACTCTAAAGAATAACTAGGACTTATCCAACTTTGGGGTGAACGTGGTCATGGGATCCTAATGTTAGAGTTAGTAAATTTGTTTAACCCGAGTAGAAGAGAGTTCAGAGTCTCAGAGTAAGGATCGAGGAGTAAAAGATCCTAATACCACCCAAATGGCAACATGGGCCCGTAAGACACACAACCATGTTAGTAAAAAGTTTTGTAATGTCTAGACTCGACTTCGGCCAAGGAGTGTGGAAGGAGGATTCCTATAGGTAGTCAGCTCTGATACCAACTTGTGACGCCCTCGATTTGACCGTACACTAATCATGCATGCAAATGTGTACAATCAAGATCAAGGGCTCACGGGAAGATATCACAACACAACTCTAGACATAAATTAAAATAATACAAGCTTTATAATACAAGCCAGGGGACTCGAGGGCTCGAATACATAAGCTCGAATACACAAGAGTCAGCGGAAGCAATAATATCTGAGTACATACATAAGTTAAACAAGTATGCCTTAAGATGGCTAGCACAAACTGGGATACAAATTGAAAGAGGTGCATGCCTCCTGCCTGGCATCCTCCTAAACTACTCCTGGTCGTCATCAGCGGCCTGCACATAGTAGTACGCACCTCCAGTGTAGTAGGAGTCGTCGTCGACGGTGGCGTCTGGCTCCTGGGCTCCATCGTCTGGTCGCAACAATCGGGTATAGAAAGGGGGAAAAGGGGGAGCAAGGCAACCGTGAGTACTCATCCAAATTACTCGCAAGCAAGGAGCTACACTACATATGTATGCATTGGTATCAAATGGAAAAGGGGTATCATATGTGGACTGAACTGCAGAATGCCAGAATAAGAGGTGGATAGCTAGTCCCGTCGAAGACTACGCTTCTGGCCACCTCCATCTTGCAGTACGTAGGAGAGAGTAGAAGGTAAGTTCACCAAGTAGCATCGTGTAGCATAATCCTACCCGGTAATCCTCCCCTCATCGCCCTGTGAGAGAGCGATCACCGGTTGTATCTGGCACTTGGAAGGGTGCGTTTTATTAAGTATCCGGTTCTAGTTGTCATAAGGTCAATGTACAACTCCAAGCCGTCCTGTTACCGAAGATCACGGGTATTCGAATAGATAAACTTCCCTGCAGGGGTGCACCACATTTCCCAACACGCTCGATCCCCTTTGTCCGGACACACTTTCCTGGGTCATGCCCGGCCTCAGAAGATCAACACGTCGCAGCCCTACCTAGGCACAATAGAGAGGTCAGCACACCGGTCTAAATCCTATGGCGCAGGGGTCTGGGCCCATCGCACATTGCACACCTGCATGTTGCGAACGCGGCCGGCGAGCAGACATAGCCTCACTTATACAAGAGCATGCATTGTAGTCCAACCCGGAGCGCGCCGCCCAGTCGCCGACGTCAAGAAGGCTTCGGCTGATACCACGACGTCGAGTGCCCATAACTGTTCTCGCGTAGTTGGTTAGTGTGTATAGGCCAGTGGCCAGACTCAGATCAAATACCAAGATCTCGTTAAGCGTGTTATTTTGAAGTAATCGCGGACACCGACTAGGGCCAGGCCCACCTCTCTCCTAGGTGGTCTCAACCTGCCCTGTCGCTCCTCCACAATGTAACCATCAGGGGGCTGTCGGGAATCCATGCCCATCACTACCTGGATGGAACCACCTGCCCCTTCAGCCCCCATCTTTGGAATCATTTGCGGGTACTCTGCGAGCCGACCCGACTTTAGTCACCACATGCATCATGTATAAACATATAAGTATATACCCATGATCACCTCCCAAGTGATCACGGCCCGATAGTATAGCAAGGCAGACGGACAAGAATGTAGGGCCACAGATGGAATACTAGCGTCCTATACTAAGCATTTAGGATTGCAGGTAAGGTATCAACAGCTGTAGCAACGATGACAGGCTATGCATCATGATAGGAATAACGGAAAGCAGTAACATGCTACACTACTCTAATGCAAGCAGTATAGAGAAGAGTAGATGATATCTGGTGATCAAGGGGGGCGGGCTTGCCTGGTTTCTCTGGCAAGAAAGAGGGGTCGTCAACATCGTAGTCGATCAGGGCACCAGCAGCGGCGCCTGTCTCGTAGTCTACCGGAGAGAAGAGGGGGAAGAAACAATGAATACAATGCAAATAGATGCATAATGGTGCATGACATGACAAGTAGCGGTGCTAGGTGTGCCCTGACACGGTATGAGGTGATACCGGTGAAGGGGGGAAACATCCGGGAAAATATCCCTGGTGTTTCCTATTTTCGGACAGATGAATCGGAGGGGGAAAGTTGTGTGTTTGCTATGCTAGGGAGGCGTAACGGACGAACGGGCTGTGTATTCGGATTCGTCTCGTCGTTCTGAGCAACTTTCATGTACAAAGTTTTTCCATCCGAGCTACGGTTTATTTTATATTATTTTTAAAAGATTTAAATCATTTTTAGGATTTATTTAATTATTTTAAATCAACATTATCCAGAACAGTGCACACTGACGTCAGCATGACGTCAGCAGTCAACAGAGGTTGACTGGTCAACCTGACCAGTGGGTCCCACTGGTCAGTGACACATTTTAATTAATCATATTAATTAACCTAAGCAGGATTAATTAGGGGTGGACCCCACTGTCATTGACTAAGGCTAATTAACTAATAGTAGTTAGTTTAATTAGTTATTAGATTAATCTAATTTTGATTAATTAACTTAATTAATTGTTTAGTTTAATTAATCAAAATTAATTAAGTCTATTAATTCTGTAATTAATTAATTCTTTTTATTATTATATTTTTAATTAATTAATTAATTTTTTATTCTTCTTTCTTTTTAACGTTCTGGGCGTGGGCCCCGGCTATCATTGGGACAGGGGCCCTAACGGGCACGGGCGCAACGGGTGCCCATCACCCGCTCGTTCGGGCGCACGCCCAGGGGCGGGCGGACCCAGCAGGGCACCGGAGCAGGGGAAGGCCACCGGGGCGGCGACCGGCGAGTAGCTGCGGAGGGGGGGTGGAGCGGCGCGTGCGAGGGTGAAGGCGGGGTGGCAAGGAAGCTCCGGCGAGAGGGGGGTATGGCGCGCGGGGCGGGCGAGTGCACCGGCGAGGGCGAACAGAGTCGTGGCGTGCGGAGCAGAGGGGGCGTGGGCGCGGCCAGGCGGCTGTGCAGAGCAGCAGCAGGGGGGTCACGGGCGAGCGACGCAGGAGGAAAACGGGCGGCACAGTGGATGGGGCGAGGCCAAGGACGACGATGAGCAAGGCGGGAGGCGAGCGCGGCCAGGGACGCGCGGCAGCAGTAGCGCAAGGCCAGGAGCAGCAGCACAACAGCGGTGGTGGCAGGGGAGCGATGGCGCACGGGTGGAGCAGAGCCACGACGCGCGGGCAGGCAGCGAGCGCAGCGCGTGGGCGGGCAGCGACAGCGGGGTGGCGGCTACTGGACGAGCGGAGGCCCGGGGCGTAGGCGACGCGCGGGTGCCGCAGGGGCGTGGCTGCGGGCGCGCGGCTGTGCGAGCGGGCGAGCGCGTGTAGGGGCCACGGTGCGCGTGCGGGATGAGGCCGCGGCCGGGAGCGTGCACGGGCGAGCAGGGGAGGAGAGGAGAGGCTCACGACGGTTCACTGGGATCGGGTCAATGGGGCGCGAGGTGGAGGTCGGGGACGTCATGACGGAGAGGAGGCAGGCCAGTGAGGGAGGTCCGGTGAGGCGATGGACGACGGCGGGCGATTCGGGCGGCGAACTCCTCCGATACCGATCCAATCGGGGGAGAGAGGGGGGGAGATATTTCAGGGTGGGGGGAGTGGGGTGTCGGTGGGCGAGTGGGGGAGGTTATGGGATGCGGGGGTGGGCCGGCCCATTCGGGCGGCTGTGGCCAACTGGCCGGAGCCCGCGGGGGGGGGGGTTCTTTTCCTTTTTTTGTTAGTTTTCTTTTTTCTTTTTCTGTTTTCTTTTCTTTTTATTTATTTTCTTTTCTGTTTTAAATCATTTTAAAATATCTAGACATTTTCTAAAAAGGAGTTCTCTTCACTATAATTACCTATGTAATATTAGGCACTACCCGAACATTTTTTTTTAACTTTTGAAAAGTTTGATGTTTGACATTATTTAATTTTTTGAATTTGAAAAGCTTTGATCCAATGCGAGATTAGCAACAGTAACCGGGGTGACATGTCACCGTTAACATGGGATTACTGTAGCATGATTATCCGGGCGTTACAACTGATAAATGTCGAAAGAAGAAGCCAAGAGCCCAAAGGGCGGACACCATCCCCAAGAAGCCTAAAGACTTATCGGAAGTTATTTGTTTACGTTGCAGGGAAACAGGACACTATGCTAATAAATGTCCCGAGAAGATGAAATATGGAGCTGAGTAGTTGAGAATTTAATATTGGTAATAAGTGTAGTAGGAAGCATTTTTTTTGGGGGATATGGAGTTGAGTGATGGAATGGAAGTTTGCGATATTGTAATGAATTCATGAAATCAATAAAGTTCTTGTGTCATGATTTCATACGCTGAATCTTTATGAGTAATTAGTCAATGAAGAAAGATTTTGACCATTTTCGAGGATATGAGAAAAATGGTCTATGGATGAAATTGTGCATGTCCAGGGTGGTAGTACCCCGTGAGGGCACTTGACCCTCGGTAAAGATAATGATATTCCACGGAGTGGATTTCGGATAAAATAAGCATAATTTTTATCTCGATATGTGGGATACCCCAAGAATATGAAGGGATGAAGCACTATTGGATATAAAGGAGGTATAAAGTTGGAGCAATTGTAATTCCATGATGAGTCTGAGTAACATGTCTTAGTTTGGTGCCAATAGAAGGAAGAGAGACAATACAATTGGATGGATTTAAGAAATGCTCAGAAGCTAGATGTTGGAAATATGATCAGTTGCCCCAATGATGAGTTCAAGGTTTACAAGTGATGGGATGAGCCGTAACCCACAGGCCCCAGGACCTGCCAAGAAGCAAGTACACTCTTGCTGAAGGAAAAAAACCTGGAAGAGATTACGACCTTACCCACCAACGATTTTATATGAGTAACGCAAAACCTGAGAGTTGTGAAGGAACGATAGATGTTTGTTTGGCTTGCAGAATCAATGGATTTATCCGAACTTGGTTCGTCGACAAGAGAAATTCTGCAATGCTTGTGCGGATGACCGAGTGTTAGAATGCGACATTCACTAAACCATGTACAAGGTAATGATTTGGGTGCGAGATGGATTGATCACCATACCGACTTACTCTTATTATTCGCCTTGCTATATGGGATGGTAAATCTGAGTGACTTGCCTATAGTAGAGAGACGACGATCAAAACCTTGTTTAAACTTTAGAATGGTATAAGTATATTCCTTGGTACAAGGCAGCTGCTGCCAATCGTAGGTTATACGGTGAGGTTCAAGCCCAGGCCCATTTTCTGCAGGGACCCAGTCAAATTGTTTGATGACCACCATGCGATATCGATAGTTGTTTAGTATTAGCGCCAGACCGGTCAGCTAAGAAGACCCAGTCTCGGAATAACCTTACCAAGGTGAAAGGGCATAAGTATTGAGGAAAAGGTTATGCCACTACCGAAAGAGCCCCAAAAAGGAATTTTCCGAGAATCTGAGAACACCGACACTGTCAACAATAAGGATGGAGTATATGAGTTTTGATGGAACTGTAACACTGCTTCTAAGGGTGGTAGTACCCGAGACCCCGGAGACGATCGAGGGATTTTGAGAAGACCCCAAACCTAACCTATTTCTTCCTAGCCTCTCTTAATCTCGAGGATGATATTCGTTTTAAGGGTGGTAGGTTTGCAGCATCCCAAAATTCTAAATTTTGGAATGTTATATTAAATAAATAGATTTGTTTGATTGTGGTGTGGTTGCTTGTGTGAAATTTGAAACTTTTTGAAAGTTAAATGAGAGGGAATAAAATGACTTTCCCAAAACTTTCACCTTGTTTTCTGATCTCCAAGAATTCAAATTTATTTCATCACAGACCCTAGAGAGAAGATGACATGACTTCTTCCATTTAAATAAATGAAAAGGGTTGTTGAAAAGATTTGAATTTCATTTGGAAATATTTCAAATTTAGAAACTTTAAGCAACTCAATGATTTTCATGAGAGAAGATAAAATGACTTCTTCAAAACATATGAAATATGAGTTGGAAGTTTAAAAGAATCAAATTTAAAGTCCCTTTGAAATTATTTTCAATTTGGAGTTATTTGGGTTTTATTCAAATTATTTTTCTCCAAAAATAAAATAAATGGAAAATAGGGTAAAATGATTCCCTATGTTAGAAAATTGGAGAGAAATAATTTTGAAATCATTTTGGTATTTCTAAAATGATTTTTGTTGGGTTTTATTATAGAAGTAGCACTATTTGAATTATTTGAATTTTCGTTGGTTTTATTTGACACTACAAAAATGTTCAAGTTATAGAAAATCTTTTTCTGAAAATTTCGGTATATAATAGGGATAATTCCATTTCTCCCCCTAACTTGAACCCACACCTGGCATTTACCCCTAAATTTCGAGTATGCTCAAAAATACCCCTGCGCCGTTAGGTGGTGTTATAGAAATACCCCCGAGCGCAATTTCTGTTAGGCCAAAGGGGTTTGACCATGTGCTTTGTCCAAAATGCCCCTGGATGGTACTAGTCCACATTTCGGTAAAGAAAAAAAAACTAAGTCAAAGTTAGACTAGTCAACAGAGACCGGTCAAATTTGGTTTTGGAGGCCCACATGTCATTCTCTCTTTAAAGTTTTTATAATTGTTTTATAGTTAGTAAGGGCCCAAGAGTCAGTGGAACGCTTAACTGGAGGGTTAGCCTAAATCGGTTTTTAACGACAATGGCTAAACGCCGGCGCCCGGCGACGTACGGGAGTATGCCGGAGAGGTCTGTGGGCTTCAGAGCGGTCCTGCGAGGATGCGGGCATGAAGACGAACTGGACTGAGTTGGTTGGAGACCGTGCGGTGGCTGTGAGGATGGGCAATAGTGAGCTCGAGCGACGGCGATGGGCGGCGCTCATGGGGAGAGGTTCTCGGTGATGCAGGGAAGCTCGAGGGCGCACCAGGACATTTGAGAGGTTGCCTTGGAGCTGAGTAACAAGGGGGAATCCTCCTAGATTCATGGCTAGAGGAGATCGGGCAGCGGCCGCAATCCACTGGAGTTGGGGAAGACGATGAGTGAGCCATCGATTTCGGGTGCCTCGGTCTGATTTATCCTGCTGGAAAACAGATCGGGAAGTGCTCCATCTAATCGGCTGCAAACCACACTTGCGAGCCTAAAGCTGGCCACCGCCGTCGGATGTTGGGCGCCGCCGGAGGTGAGCGAGAGAGAGACACAGAGTGGTAAGAGAGAATACAGTTTTTTTTACTTTTTTGGTGGGTCCACCTGTAAGTGACAGAGGGGGCGAGGGAGAGAGTGAGAGAGTTTCTTATTTTCTTTTTCCTAGGGAAGGTCCCACCTATAAGTGCCATATGCGTACAGGGGCAAAACTGGCCAGAAAATGTCCCGTAGCCAGTCAAACGCCTTTGACCACACGGAAATGGTATGGAAGGGTATATCTATAAGAAGCTTTGACGGAAGAGGGGCGTTTTTGAGCATACTCAAAATTTAGGGGTAAATGCCAGGTGTGGGTTCAAGTTAGGGGGAGAAATGGAATTGTCCCTATATGACATGCCTATATATAATTTTACTTTTATTTTCCTTATTCCTTTTTTCCTTTTCTGTTTCTAAGGAAAAAAACTACGCGTGCGCCTGGAACTAACTGTCGCCTACGTGCGCAGCATAGTGGCATCGGGCGCCCCATCATTTTATTTTTTTCTCTTCTTTCCTACATGGGCCAGGACCAGCCAACCTTTTTTTTATTTGACCGAATTTTGTTTTTAAAAAAACTATAGTGCGCCGCCGGGCCTAACTTTTAGCCCATGATTTTTTTCAAATTTCATCTACGTACATTTATGTTTAGTCCCACATTGCCTAGCCTTTGACTCCTAAAACTCTTTTTCACCTATAAATATAGACCCATAGAGCCTCCAAAAAATAATCCGATTTGGGTTAAATTAATATTTTGGTTTGACTAGATTCATTAAAGAAAAATATTTTTTCTCCTCTCCAGCGGGACTTCTGAAAATTATCTCTTCTCTCCGAAGTCGTCCTTTCTCTACCTTGTAAAGGTATCTTTCTTTGTTATACTTTTGTACTTTATTTTTGTCTAGACTAGTACGGTAGAATAATTAGATTATCAATTAGTCTCTGTATTTATACATTAAACCTAGAATTCTTTTAGCCGTAGCTGTTTTTTCTTCCGTAAAACAACTTGGCCCTGATTTTTCAAATAGCCATAATATTTTACTCGTGCATCCAAATTAGATGAAACCAACCCCTATAGTTTTGTCTTGTTTTCACCTATCCAGTGAACCTGTCACATCAACTTTTTGAAATTTTCAAATTTCGAAATTTGTTCAGATTCATATTCAAACTTCTTTTGATGATAACTTGAGTTTCGTAACTCCGATTCAGTTGATTCTTTTTGATATTTGAAGCTCCTGGCCTAAGCTTTCTGATAAGGCCAAATCCACCCAATTTTGGTACTGTTAGAAATTATTTTCTGTTGCAAGAGTTAATTGCTTGTTTTTGAAGTTTTCCGAAGTCTTTTCTTCGATTCTTTTGCATGGGTGCTTATGTGTGGTTACTATTTCTTGCTTACAATAGATTGAACGGAGTGTGACGAGTAGAACTATCAGGTATTATGAGTGCGAATCATCTTCATCAACAATACAAGGCAAATTCACACTTTGATCATATTTTTCATACCCTATTTTTATGCATTAGTTTCACCCTCAAACATTGCATGAGTAGGATGTGATAACATGTGGGTATTTGGGAAGTAGTTGATGAGGTAGGAACCTACTGTCTTATACTCAGACCCCTGGGTGTTACTACGTTATGCTTACACTGCTATGCTATGCTCGTAGACGTTGTTTGGTTTTGAGAGAATTCATGAAAGTTGTGAGAGTTATTGTTAACTAAGGTTTATCTTAAGGTGTCTACTTTAATACACATCTGGGTGATTGGTTTGGGGCACCCTGGAGTACCCAGTGGTTTGCCCGGGCACCTGGAGAACCCAGTGCTTGCCCAAGGGGATCCCAGAGTACCCGTGTGATCACCCTATGGAATGCCACCCAGGCTCAAAGGGATCATAAGATTATTCATGCTAGAAACTTCCGTGTGCAGCTACAAGCTATTATGGGCTCCAACATAGTTGAGTATGTTGCATGACCTCTTTTAGTGGTGGGCTAGCAGATGTAGGGAAAGTAGGTGTAACTGTCCACCCAGAGTAAAGAGTTAATGTTTCTGAAAGACTGTGTCTCGGTCATCCGTTTCTCAAACACCATGTAGTGCGAGAAATCCAACGGAGGAGATCGATTCTTGCAGGGAAAAGTGCGCAAACCTCTGCAGAGTTTACAAACTAATCATGATTAGCCGTGTCCCCGGTTATGGACATCTTGAGTATCTGGTACTTGAATTATTGATTTGATCTCATCACTCTAAATTAATTTGACAGGTGTTAATGATTATTTTAATTGGGATTGAGTTGGAAGAACTTTCTCAATGATGTTTCAACTACCATGATAGTTAAATAAAACATATTCCTTTGTTGTAGGAAAAAATTAGCTTTATGCAAAAAATTAAACTTAGAGCCTCCACCAGCCAAATATGCATGTAGTGATAGCCATTATTCAGCATTGCTCTATAGTGTGAAATTGCCAGCACATTCAATGTACTGACCTACATGGCTGCAACGTCTCATGTTGCTGGAATATTACGACGAGTAAGTGATACGTTAGGGTTACGATTTCTACACTCAACTTTGTTGTTGGTGTTGATGGGAATCTACAACCTTGTTGTTACTTCCTCTATTTGGATTGAGGTAATAGTATTTACGTTACTTTACACATGTGATTTACCTCTGTTATAAATCCTCAAGTACTGTGTGTGTCAGCATACCGATCCAGGGATGGCACTTAAGCATAGAGACTTGACCGTCTGAGGTCGAGTCGCTACAACTATCTTTGCTATGCTAGTTGTCTCGATGCTATCGCTATGTCGCGCTACCTACCACTTGTTTATCAAGCCTCCCAAATTGCCATGATAACCTCTAACATTTTCCACCATCACAACAAACCGTTGTTTGGCTATGTTACCGCTTTGCTCAGCCCCTCTTATATCGTTGCTAGTTGCAGGTGCAGTTGCAGTTTGTTCCATGTTCAGACATGGATATTATGGGATATCACAATATCTCTTATTTAATTAATGCATCTATATACATGGTAAAGGGTGGAAGGCTTGGCCTTATGGCTGGTGTTTTGTTCCACTCTTGCCGCCCTAGTTTCCGTCATACCGATGTTATGTTCCTTGATTTTGCGTCCCTAACACGATGAGGGTTTATGGGCCCCTCTTGACAGTTCACTTTGAATAAAACTCTTCCATAAAGGCCCAACATTGGTTTTAACATTTTCCATAATCATACTTGAACCTAATAATTAATTGGCATAGGGCATCGCGAACCCGAGGTCTTTTCTCCATACAGGGGGCCAGTGCTGATGGTGTTGGTCCCAAACTAGAGCACCGTGCGGGACCACCCCTAGGCAACTTGGGGTATGTTGGTACCTGTACGCTTAGCTCATCCGTTGTGGCCTGAGACGAGACACGCGTGGCTACTATCAGGGTGTCGGCACATCGGGAGGTCTTGCTGGACTTGTTTTACCATTGTCAAAATGTCTTATGCACCGGGATTCTGAGTCTGATCGGAGGGTCCCGCAATGAAGGATTGTCTCCGCGGATTGTGAGCTTGTAATGGGCTAAGTTGGGACACCCCTGCAGGGTTTAAACTTTCGAGAGCCGTGCCCGTGGTTATGTGGCAGATGGAAATTTGTTAATATCCGGTTGTAGAGGACTTGAAGTAAAACTCTTTTAAAATACACCAACCGTGTTGTGTAACCGTGACTGTCTCTTTTCGGGGAAGTTGAGAAGAGAACACGGTTGGGTTATGTTTGGACGTAAGTAGTTTAGGATCACTTCTTGATCATTACTAGTTTGCGACCGTTTGCGTAGTTTCTCATCTTACTCTTGTACTCGTGAGTAGCCACCATACTTTTCTTAGTCGGTACTGCAACCTCACCACTTTACCCCTCCTTACCCATTAAGCTTTGCTAGTCTTGATACCCATGGTAATGGGATTGCTGAGTCCTCATGGCTCACAGATTACTACAACAACAGTTGCAGGTATTGGTAAAGCGAAGCTTTGACGTGAGAGCGATACTTGCTTGTCTTGGAGTTCTTCTGCTTCTTCCCCTTCTATCAAGGGAATAGGTTTCGGGTCGGGGAGCCTGGGCTAGCAGGGTGGATGTCGTTCTTCTTTTTCGTTTGATTTCATCCGTAGCCGGATCCTGCTCTTCTGTATGATGATTGCTATGTATTGATGTGTTGATGTATTCATGTTGTAGCTTGTGGCAAGTGTAAGCCTTTACCTTGTATTCTCATCTATTCAGTACATGGTATGTTGTAATGATACCCACCTTGCTATGTGCTCGAAATGCGGTTGTGCCCCAATCATGAGTTCATCACGTGATTGGGATAGAATCGCATCTTGGGCATTACAGAAGGGGCTGGATGTCCGGGGCTTCTGGAGGAGCCAGATGTCCAGGGTGATGGCCGGATGTCCGGGCTGCGCTGATCCTTTCCAGTGCTCTCTGGATAGCCGATGACGGATTTGCGGGGCAAGGGCCGGATGTCCGGCTGCTGTAGCAGCAGGCTCTTCTTCCTTCTCCTTCCTTTGCTCCCGCGCACACTTGGCCTTGGTTCTTGGGCTCTCCATGGTCTCCTCGGATGTACTTGAGTATGCACAAGGTCCGCGCTTGAAGTAGCATCCATGTTTTACATGCGGAAAGGGAAGATTCCGAAAGGAGCGAGTTCACCTTAGGTCCAATGGCGTATGCTCGAGGTCTCATCGTATGGACACCTGGGGCTTGGGGAGTAGTCGTAGTGTACATGGGGATGATCGTAGGATGCTCCGCGTCATCTTCCCTCCCTTGGGAAAGATCCGACCTCGGATCGAACACCTCATCACCATGGAAACGGTTGTCGTGGACGGACTTGTAGTTGGACGAAGTGGAAGACATAGCGCAATCCAAGTACTCCAAGGTGACTCCCAAGTGGTACACATGCAAAAAGAGCAAACACAAACGACACTTGGAAATACAATGGTTAGCGCACACAAGGTGTCCATCAAGTAAACATGAGTCCGTTCGGCAAGATTGTTTGTGATAAAGTGCATGAAGCTTAGTAAGATGATATAGAATGATATGCAAAGCATTCATGGGAGCAAAAGCATTCATTGTGCACACAAATGTATTGTGAATGTGATCAATCCAACCATTGTGCAAAATGATGTCATAATGGGACGGTGTATCAAAATCATGAACATGGTAATTGGTGCTCAATGTGACTATGTGATCATCCAATTGATGGTAGGCAATATGATGATGATGATGTATGAATATGCCATCAAGGAAGATCACAACAAATTTGCTTAGGAAGTGCATAAGCTCATATATATTGGATGACATAGAAATACAAGATGCAACAAGGCAATCATAATGTGAGTCAATCCATGCATAAGATGCAAATTTGTTATGGGTGGTGTTGTACCATAGCTCGATGTCGTGGCACTCCTCAACTTGAAGGGGCATAGGGTCCATCCACAATGTCGGTCCTCCATTCAATATATGTATCATGTAGACAACAAGAAAGAGGCAACAATTAAAGAATGACCCATCCAATATGCGTATTTGAGAATGGCTCAAAGGGAATGAGTTCACCTTTATGAGGATGTCGAAAATGTCGGTGTTGTGCATCATGTACGCCTTCACATGACCAAGGTGTTTCATGACGGTGCCACCTTGTGAATCCTTCAAAATGAAAGAACATGACAAACACTCGGAAAAACAAATGAGGTTAGTGAAAATGCAACACCTATCATTCGAATGGTGAGATACCCAACAAGTGTTTTCATCATTCTTATCATAAGAAAGGACAAGGTGTGGTATGGTATGAAAGCATATGATGCAACTACAACCAAAGACATTAGGCTCAAGTAAACAAGCATGCTTCACAAGTAATATGTCCAAGTCTCCATGATCAATAAGCATAGCAAGTTGGCACTCAATATAAGGTGATATGAGAGATGCAACTAATGGAGACAAGAGACAATGATCAAGACAAATCAAGTGAGAGGCATGAACATATATGTCATCAACCCAAGAAAGCGAGTAAGAATGGAACATGGGTGATGCGACAAAGCAAGCAATCATAGTGATCAAGTCAAGTGAGCTAGTAGTGCAAATATGCAACATACTAGAAGGGATCATGTTAAGCATGTCATGTGTGCAAATGATGGGCATGAATAATGCACAAGACATATCACAAGCATGAAGGCAAGATATGAGCAAAATATCATTAATGTATTAGCGAGAGGCCATATGTAAATAGCAATGGGACATCATGACTCTCCCAACACAACAAGCATCAATAGCATGGGGCACAAAGAAATCATGGCAATAGCTACTAGTATCTCCACCAAGCATGCAAATACACATAGAAGTAATATAATGGTGAACCATATGTAAGTGCAAGCATGGGTCACAATTGCATGGCAAAGACATAGAAATAGGCATAACATGCAAAGTGAACACGATATAATGGGCATAAGGTGACAAATGGTAAATAGCCCAAAGCCATGTAAGATCTAAGTAAAAGGAATGCACGAAGTCATTGCGTGAAGAGAACGGTGGTAAGAATAGTCCACGGGATCCCAAATCATCGTTGCTCTCGAGTGCTCGTTTCGTCAACTCTTGGGATTGAGAGGTTGACGAGTATACGTGAGTACCTACACAAAACAAAGGCAAAAGGAAAATTGTGTGTGCGTGGTATATGTACACATCATCCATCATGATGCGCACGTGCATGTGTTGGTTAGCACAAAATATCCAATGCTCAAATAAATGAGATGCGTGATATAGAAACATGTCATCCATCATGAGAGGTTTGTTATTATGTATAGCATAATGGAGACTGTTGTGTAATGCATCACGAGAAATATGTAGAGCATTGTTATTCATGGAATGCATATGGTGCAAGAAATTATGGGAAGCATGCAAAGGATAGGATGTATCAAAATCTCCTAATATGTAAGAGGAAACTATGGGGGTCTCCTCATGAGCATTAGTGGAAACATCACGTGGAGAATATTGGCAACATCCAAAACAAGGCATATTTGGAACAACGTGATCATGGCATGGCATAGTAGATGAATTGTGCAAATCATGTAAAGGAAGCATGGCAATATTATCACATGAAAAACAAAAGCCAATGACCATCATCTCGTCATCTATACCATAAGTGCAAATGGGATTTATTTTAATGGGGCATGCATAGTTAGTATGTTGAGATTGAAATGATGCAATATGGGAGATCTCACTCATAGCATATGACAAGTTTAAAGGATTATCAAACATGAAGTGACCAATATAATTTTCACATGATATCCTATGGAGCATAGCATCACAACTAGGCAAATCAACATGCTCATCATCATATTCATCATAAATGGGTAAGTCATGACATGAGTAATTCGCACTAGCATGAAGCATGGGTGGATCAACATCATGCAAGCAATCATTGGTGAGATAGTCCACTAGTGGGACAAGAGAAGTACCATCACCTATGTTACCTTTAGAGCATCGCTCATGTGTTGTAGGTGAGGTGTCGAAGATCCACTCGTTGTCATCTTCATCTTGATGGAACCATGTGGGGGTGCATCTTCTTCCACCATGGCCATCATCGTCTCCATTGGAGGTATGGACTCGTCGAGGATAGGCATGTCGTCATGTAGGAGACCTAGCACCAAAAAAGAAAACACACTCGATGTATAGGTTAAGTCGTTAGAAATCATAGTGGCCTCTCATGCCGTGTCAACTATCTCACTAACTAGGTGTTGTGGCTCACTCACTCCCTCTTGGATGCTCTCACTCGTATGGTTGGTGGAGTCACTCAAATGGCCCTCAACCTCACATAGGATGTGTGGCATGCTCTCAAGTGTGGGGCTAGTGGTGGTCACACTCATCCTCTCATAGGAAATGCACTCAATGTCACATATGGTGGAGTCACTCATGTCACTCATGTGGTGGTGGCTCTCCTCACATGGGAATTGGGGCATCTCTAAATATGTGGGTGTCGGAGAGATGTTGGTGCAAATATCTCCATGCTCAACTCCTATCGCCGCCTTGGTTGAAGGGATAATCCCATGCTCAACCTCCTCATCCATAATGCCTCCAAAGATGAATGACGTAGGATGTGGCAAAACATCACTCTCCTCCGAGGTCAAAGAGAGGGTCTCATGTGCGCTTGCGTAGCTTGACTCAGAGTATGAGTCCAATATTTCCGCCGTCTTCATGTTGTTGAAGAGGTTCGCGCTCGTCGCCGTGTTTGAAGGGGATGGCCCTTGCTCGACCGTCTTGTCGTTGTCTTGTTGTTGGAGGCCCATATGATGTGGAACCTTGTAGCTCGTCTCCATGATCGAAGGGAAATTCCCATGCTCGGCCATCTTCCTTGAGGGGCTTCTGAAGATGGGAGTGTCACCCTCGCTTGTAGGTGGTCACCTTAGACTTGATGAAGTCAATGTAGGCATACTCGTGGGAAGTAGGAGAATATGCCATACGTCCAAAGGCGAAGATGCCTTGATAGCACTTGGCAAAGATGCCGAAGTGGTGGTGGTAGTAGCCGTAGTGTCCTCTTGGTGGTGCTTGTCTCGCGGTCTTCTCTTGTGCTCATGAAGTTTGGCCGTAGCTTGATGTAGAGCTTGTTGGGACTTGTAGGTTTGCGTGTGTCGAGCATCTTCATGATGATGGTGTCGTTGTCATACTTGAGCTCGTAGTAGATGTCATTCGTCGTTGTCGTGCACATGATGCTTGGAGGTGACTTGCCCTTCTTGGCGATTTGTATCATGAATGTGATGATGGTCGCCATGTAGATGTGGACGTGGACGAATTGCGCTTGCATTGCTTGGGCGCTCCAAAGATGATCGACTTGCTCGCCGTCGCCTTGAGGATGATGAAGGGGAAGAACGGTTGATCAACAAGGTGCGAATCTCCTTCATCCTTGCATCTTCCTCCTCCTTTTCTGCGGAAAGCTTGTTATTGAGGTAGTCTCTCATACGTAGCTCAGAGTGTCGCATGTCGATGGCGAGGTTGTAAATGCGCTCTCTCAATCTTGATTGTGCGCTTTGCATTTCTCGTTGTAGATCGAAGATTGACGATTTGGTGATGTAGTTGTTCGCGCCATTGTTGTTGTGGAAGACCGGAGATGAAATGTCTTGCCTATCCATCACAAGACTCGAGCAAATATGAGTGGGAGAAAGAGAAGAACTATACCAAATGTACCTTGACCGATGTTGAAGATGGATCAATGATCACTCAATAATGTAACAAGGAAATAGCACAATTGGTACCGATCTTGTCAATTTCTCACACCTACACAAATAAGGCTTATAGTGGAGCTCGGTGAGGATATTGGCACAAAAATTTGATGCAAAATGTTAGCAAGAGTCAATAATGTTGAAAGAGATTCAAAAATTTGCAAGTGAAACAAGTAGACCAATAGCAATATGTGGCACACGGATAGATAAATGGGGTCGTGCAACCAAGGAATGAGCTCAAAATGTGGAGTCCACGGAAAATGCTCTTGTTGCACAACTCTAGAGAGA
This sequence comes from Triticum urartu, assembly GCF_003073215.2. Lineage (NCBI taxonomy): Eukaryota > Viridiplantae > Streptophyta > Magnoliopsida > Poales > Poaceae > Triticum > Triticum urartu. Next base: position 231,878,580 of record NC_053026.1, read on the forward strand.
CGCTAGCACGATTTCTCAATAGGAGGATACGACACTTGTGCACAACCTATAGGAGACAAAAATGCAACGACTTCTATCCCAATTATGCTATGTATATATGGTTCCCGACGTTCCTCTCAAGATGACCCAAGATGATCTTATATGCAATGTGGTATGATGCTATGGCTATTGCTTACAAGCTTCTTTGCTATCTTTCTCTTTTTCTTTGCTTAAAAGCTTATTCTCTTTTTTTGATATGGCCATTATGTGAAATGCACAAACCAAGATATCAATTCACTACTGCAGGTTGCTGCTAATGTGACACTACGATCAGAAACCCTTCGAGGAAACTGTGTGCGATGCCATAATCGCAAATGGTGGTGTAAAAAACCCATCAAAAAAGGTGCAGAACATTTGCGATGGAGGATGCATCAAACGCGATTCAGATTTTAGTTGTGTGTGCGATGCAGGGCATACGGTTCAACTCAATTAACTGTTTGTGATGAGGAGGAACAAAAGAAACGAGCAACAAGATGAAGGTGTGTGCGATATACAACATACGGTTCACTCGGATGAACTGTTTGTGATCAGGCAACAAAAAAGAAACGGGCAGCCAGGTGAAGGTGTGTGCGATATACAGCATACGGTTCACTCAGATGAACTATTTATGATTAGGCAACACAAAAGAAACGGGCAGCCAGATGAAGGTGTGTGCGATATACGGCATGCGGTTCACTCGGATGAACTGTTTGCTTTGAGACAAGAGAACATAAACGGTTCAATATAAAAAGATGTGTGTGATACGCGGCAAACAGGTCTGTAATCAAGAATGTGTGCGAATACCGATAATAACAGAAACGGTTCCCTAGTGTGGTTCGTGTTCATCTGATCATCATATCCTTCTTGTGCTAGCTCGATGTTCCTTCTATGCTAAGTTTCCATTAATTGATGGCGTTTTATGAACATGCCACCATTTCCCGCCATTTCCTCACCTGTTTCCCTCCACCCAGCGATATTGCGCGTAGGCGGCGCGCGACGCACGGAGGCGACAAGCGCAGCCTGTAGCACATCCACCTTTTCCAAGCATGCCAACCCACCAAAGCGCCGCCTCTACCATCAACCTCGTCAACGAGGAAAATGAACAGGCGCCACGACCGTTTGAGGCCGAGGCGCTCCCCGACAACGCGATGGATGATGTCGTGATGCGCGTCATCGCCAGGGTTGAGCTGACATTTGGCGCATGGCGCTTGAGATCCGCAGATCAAGATAGGCATGTCAGCGTCGACAGGCTGCAGCTCGCCGCACAACAAGATCGATGGCACGCCGCAAAGCAAGCTAGGCGCGTCCGCGTCGATAGGCTGCGGCTCACCGCACGGCGAGACTGTTGGAGCGCCGCCAGAGCGAGAGGCATGGCGTGCGCATAGCAAGAGTGGATCCATCGACGCTTGCTTGCTGTTGACACGGCGTCGCAGCTGGGAACACGTCCGGTCAGTACCCCCATTCCTCGCCAGGAGTGGGCAGAGGCCCTCAGCGCCGTACTTGCACCAGAGGCCGGCCATGCCATACTTGCACCGGACGCCCGCCATGCCTTTCGCATGGGTGCCGCCGTTCGCCTTGTCCGCGGCCCACTGGATGCAAACACGCTGGTCCATAGGCTCGACCGCCTCCTTGGCCTAGGTGTCCACCTGGGCGCAGTAGAGGAACATGGCCGTCGCATCCTCGAGCTGGTGATCTCTGATGAAATAGCCAACTTGGAGCTCGAGATCGCACTCTAGATGTACCGCGAGCGTGTCGACCGCTTGGACGAATGCCTGCATGAGTTCAGGCAGAGCCAAGAGCTACCGTAGGCAAGGGTTGCTGGTCATGGTCTCATGGATGCGTTTTATTTTGAAAAGTCATTTCGCCATGGATAACTATGTATTCACAGCATCATAGTATTGCTCTGTTTATTGCTCTGTTTCAATTTGTGTACTCTGTTTTCCATCCTTATATGTTCTGTTTCAATGTGTGTATATATGCTTTCCATTCTGTATATGTGCATGATAAGTTGATAACAGCTAAATTCAAATTAGTATAAAAAAACAGATAGAAAACGGAATTCATAATATATATATATATATTAGTTCATTAGTTCATCACAGAATATATGTATATATATAATATCATCACATATACGTGATGATACTTGACTACTAGGTACAATGCATAAAATTGAAGACGAACAATACTAAAACTAATAATCCCTCCTGGGGTGAGTATTCCGGCAGCCCCTCGCCAGCAGCTCCGTGGTGCGTGGCGTCTTCCCAGTGCGGAGGCAGTACTCCACCTCCTCCGCCTTTCAGCGCTTGACATACCGATCTGCCTCTTGCCGGCGGACGCACGCGGTGGATCTTGCCATTTTGTTGGGCGCCCAACGGAGCTCCTCGTCAGTGGCACGCTGGAGCTTATCAGCGCACCTCCACACAATGATGAGGCGCCCAACGCCTATGACCTTCCTCGCGAAGTACCCGTCTTCGTACACCTCCTCGGCACGACGACGCGCCCGCCCCCAAAGCTCGGCAGCCTCCTTTTTCCAGGCGGCATCACGGGCTTCACATGCCGCTTGGTACTTGGCTTCCTCCTCCGTCATCTCCTTCTTGAACGCCACTTGCCTGGCTTTCTCAGCCGGCGGCAGCGACTCCCACAGACAAAGATTGTACTGGCCCAAAACCAATTCGAAGTTGGGAGGTCCGGCGCAACCTCATCAGGCGGCGTGAGGGGTCCTCATCGCTGCTAATCGAGTGAGCATCCTCGGGGGGCGGCGACTCCTCATCGGTGCGTGGGCAGACCGGTGGTGCCATGGCAGAGATTTGAGAGAGAGAGGGCGAGCGAGGGGAGGATGTAGATGAGAATGCACGCGGGACGACGTGAGCAAGGTAGTATTTATTGGCAGTCGGAATCTAGATCGACGGGGACAGTACACATGCCGGTCGCCGGAATTTACGAGTACTGTAGTTTGAATTACACACGATTCCCACAGCAAAATCCGTGTGTGAACATAATAGCCAAAATCCGTGTGTGAACATAATAGCTGACGGTTTCCAATGCAGAACCGTGTCTGATTAATGATCCCCGCCACTCACCTACCAAACCTCGAGCCGCGAGATAGAGTGCCAATCGTGTGGGGGCTGGTTGTCTTGCCAGATCTTTACATTTTCTTTTTTGAACACCAGATATTTACATCGTCTCATGATTTTTTAACTCACACACAGGTACACAAAAATATGATTTTTCCAACCGTTATGGTTAGGCGTTGCATGTAGATGTATTTCAAATTTGAATTATGGCCATTAAATGGTTAGAAAATCACTTAAATGTCTTTAAAAGATCAAATGACCCCTGAAATTTTCCAAATTTTCACATGACAGTTGTATTAGTGCACGTTAAACGTAGAAAAAATTTGAAGACCGTAAGAGGAAGCTATCTCCCATTCGTCATCAAACATGCATTGTTCCCTCTCGGAACCATGAACCTTCTAGTGATTTGCTCTGGTTTGTGAGGGGTGTGTGTCCAAACTTTCGTCAAACAAGCCAATTTTTTTTACCACATCATCTTGGTGGCATGACATTAAATCAAGCAAGGTTTCATGTTTTTCTGATCATTTTTTAATTTTTTTGGAACTAAAATGCCATGGCACTCCATGCATCTGTGCCCATGCCTTGAGACCAATATGTTTAAAAATTCCTTCTAATTTACTGCACATGGAATTAACTCGCACACATGTACACAAAAATATGATTTTTCAAACCGTTATGGTTAGGCGTTGCATGTAGATGTAGTTCAAATTTGAATTACGGTCATTAAATGGCTAGAAAATCACTTAAATGTCTTTAAAAGGTCAAATGACCCCTGGAATTTTCAAAAATTTCACATGACAGTTGTATTAGTGCATGTTAGACGTAGGAAAAAAAAATTGAAGGCCGCAAGAGGAAGCTATCTCCCGTTCGTCATCAAACATGCATTGTTCCCTCTCGGAACCACGAACCTTCTAGTGAGTTGCTCTGGTTTGTGAGGGGTGTGTGTCCAAACTTTCGTCAAACAGGCCAATTTTTTTTACCACATCATCTTGGTGGCATGACATTAAATCAACCAAGGTTTCATGTTTTTTCTGATCATTTTTTAATTTTTTGGAATTAAAATGCCATGTCACTCCATGCATACGTATGCATGTGTCCATGTTGTGAGACCAATATGTTTGGAAATTCCTTCTAATTTACTGCACATGTAATTAACTTGCACACAAGTACACATATATGATTTTTCAAACCGTTTTGGTTAGGCGTTGTATGCAGATGTAATTCAAATTTGAATTACGGTCATTAAATGGCTAGAAAATCACTTAAATGTCTTTAAAAGGTCAAATGACCCCTAGAATTTTCAAAAAATTCACATTACAGTTGTAGTAGTGCATGTTAGACGTGGAAAAAAATTCACATTACAGGCCGTAAGAGAAGCTATCTCCTGTTCGTCATCAAACATGCATTGATCCCTCTCGGAACCACGAGCCTTCTAGTGAGTTGCTCCGGTTTGTGAGGGGTGTGTGTCCAAACTTTCATCAAACATGCCAATTTTTTTACCACATCATCTTGGTGGCATGACATTACATCAACCAAGGTTTCATGTGTTTCTGATAGATTTTAATTTTTTGGAATTAAAATGCCATGTCACTCCATGCATACATATGCATGTGTCCATGTCGTGAGACAAATATGTTTGAAAATTCCTTCTAATTTACTGCACATGGAATTAACTCGCACACAAGTACACAAATATGATTTGTCAAACTGTTATGGTTAGGCGTTGCATGTAGATGTAGTTCAAATTTGAATTAAATGGCTATAAAATCACTTAAATGTCTTTGAAAGATCAAATGACCCCTATGAAGGAAATATGCCCTAGAGGCAATAATAAAGTTGTTATTTATATTTCCTTATATCATGATAAGTGTTTATTATTCATGCTAGAATTGTATTAACCGGAAACTTAGTACATGTGTGAATACATAGACAAACAAAGTGTCACTAGTTTGCCACTACTTAAGTAGCTCGTTCAATCAATGATGGTTGTGTTTCCTAACCATAGACATGAGTTGTCATTTGATTAACGAGATCACATCATTAGAGAAAGATGTGATTGACTTGATCCATGCATTAGCTTAGCACAATGATCATTTAGTTTATTGCTATTGCTTTCTCCACAACTATACATGTTCCTATGACTATGAGATCATGCAACTCCCGAATACCGGAGGAACACTTTGTGTGCTGCCAAACGTCACAACGTAATTGGGTGATCATAAAGATGCTCTACAGGTGTCTCCGATGGTGTTTGTTGAGTTGGCATCGATCAAGATTAGGATTTGTCACTCCGATCGTCGTAGAGGTATCTCTGGGCCCTCTCGGTAATGTACATCACAATAAGCCTTGCAAGAAATGTAGCTAATGAGTTAGTTATGGGATGTAACATTACTGAATGAGTAAAGAGACTTGCCAGTAACGAGATTGAACTTGGTATTGAGATATCGACGATCGAATCTCGGGCAAGTAACATACCGATGACAAAGGGAACAACGTATACCGTTATGCGGTTTGACCGATAAAGATCTTCGTAGAATATGTAGGAACCAATATGAGCATCCAGGTTCCGCTATTGGTTATTGACTGGAGATGTGTCTCGGTCGTGTCTACATAGTTCTCAAACCCGTAGGGTCCTCACGCTTAACGTTCGGTGACGATCGATATTATGAGTTTATGTGTTTTGATGTATTGAAGGTAGTTCGGAGTCCCGGATATGATCACGGACATGACGAGGAGTCTCAAAATGGTCGAGACATAAATATCGATATATTGGAAGCCTATATTTGGACATTGGAATAGTTCCGGGTGAAGTCGGGATTTTACCGGAGTACGGGAGGTTACCGGAACCCCCCGGTAAATGTATGGGCCTTATTAGGCCATAGTGGAGAGAGAGAGGAGACCAGGGCAGGCCGCGCCCCCCTCTCCCTCTGGTCCGAATTGGACTAGGAGCGGGGTGGCGCCCCCTTTCCTTCCCCCCCGTCTCCCCCTTCCTTCTCTCCTAGTCCAACTAGGGAGGGGGGGGGGCAATCCTACTCCCGGTGGGGGTAGGACTCCTCCAGGGCGCGCCATAGGAGGGCCGGCCCTCCCCTTCCTCCACTCCTTTATATACGTGGCCAGGGGCACCCCTAGACACACAAGTTGATCATTGATCTTTTAGCCGTGTGCGGTGCCCCCTCCACCATAATCCACCTCGCTCATATCGTAGCGGTGCTTAGGCGAAGCCCTATGTCGGTAGCTTCATCAACACTGTCATCATACCGTCGTGCTGACGGAACTCTCCCTCGAAGCTCTACTGGATTGTGAGTTCGTGGGACGTCACCGAGCTGAACGTGTGCAGATCGCGGAGGTGCCGTACGTTCGGTACTAGGATCGGTCAATCGTGAAGACGTACGACTACATCAACCGCGTTGTCATAACGCTTCCGCTTACGGTCTACGATGGTAAGTGGACGACACTCTCCCCTCTCATTGCTATGCATCACCATGATCTTGCGTGTGTGTTGGATTTTTTTTGAAATTACTGCGTTCCCCAATAGTGGTATCAGAGCCAGGTTTATGCGTAGATGTTATATGCACGAGTAGAACACAAAGGAGTTATGGGCCTGGGTATATACATATTTCTTGCCGTCACTAGTTGATTCTTGATTCAGCGGCATTGTTGGATGAAACGGCCCAGACCGACATTACGCGTACGCTTACGCGAGACTGGTTCTACCAACGTGCTTCGCACACAGGTGGCTAGTGGGTGTCTATTTCTCCAGCTTTAGTTGAATCGGATTGAATGAACAGGGTTCTTTCTGAAGATCAAAAAGCAATCACTATACCATGTTGTGGTTTTTTGATGCGTAGGTAAGAACGGTTCTTGCTCAGCCCGTAGCAGCCATGTAAAACTTGCAACAACAAAGTAGAGGACGTCTAACTTGTTTTTGCAGGGCATGTTGTGATGTGATATGGTCAAGACATGATGCTAAATTTTATTGTATGAGATGATCATGTTTTGTAACACAGTTATCGGCAACTGGCAGGAGCCATATGGTTGTCGCTTTATTGTATGAAATGTAATCGCCATGTAATTGCTTTACTTTATCACTAAGCGGTAGCGATAGTCATGGAGGCAATAGTTGGCGTGACGACAATGATGCTTTGATGGAGATCAAGGTGTCAAGCCGGTGACGATGGTGATCATGACGGTGCTTTGGAGATGGAGATCACATGCACAAGATGATGATGGCCATATCATATCACTTATATTGATTGCATGTGATCTTTATCTTTTATGCATCTTATTTTGCTTAGATCGACGGTAGCATTATAAGATGATCTCTCACTAAATTTCAAGGTATAAGTGTTCTCCCTGAGTATGCACCGTTGCGAAAGTTCGTCATGCCAAGACACCACGTGATGATCGGGTGTGATAAGCTCTACATTCACATACAATGGGTGCAAGCCAGTTTTGCACACGCAGAATACTCGGGTTAAACTTGAAGAGCCTAGCATATGCAGATATGGCCTTAGAACACTGAGACCGAAAGGTCGAGCGTGAATCATATTGTAGATATGATCAACATAGTGATGTTCACCATTGAAAACTACTCCATCTCACGTGATGATCGGACATGGTTTAGTTGATGTGGATCACGTGATCACTTAGATGATTAGAGGGATGTCTATCTAAGTGGGAGTTCTTAAGTAATTTGATTAATTGAACTATAATTTATCATGAACTTAGTACCTGATAGTATTTTGCATGTCTATGTTGTTGTAGATAGATGGCCCGTGCTGCTGTTCCGTTGAATTTTAATGCGTTCCTTCAGAAAGCAAAGTTGAAAGATGATGGTAGCAATTACACGGACTGGGTCCGTAACTTGAGAATTATCCTCATTGCTGCACAGAAGAATTACGTCCTAGAAGCACCGCTAGGTGCCAAACCCGCTGCAAGAGCAACACCAGATGTTATGAACGTCTGGTAGAGCAAAGCTGATGACTACTCGATAGTTCAGTGTGCCATGCTGTACGGCTTAGAACCGGGACTTCAATGACGTTTTGAATGTCATGGAGCATATGAGATGTTCCAGGAGTTGAAGTTAATATTTCAAGCAAATGCCCGGATTGAGAGATATGAAGTCTCCAATAAGTTCTACAGCTGCAAGATGGAGGAGAATAGTTCTATCAGTGAACATATACTCAAAATGTCTGGGTATAATAATCACTTGATTCAACTGGGAGTTAATCATCCGGATGATAGTGTCATTGGCAGAATTCTTCAATCACTGCCACCAAGCTACAAGAGCTTTGTGATGAACTATAATATGCAAGGGATGGATAAGACTATTCCTGAGCTCTTCGCAATGCTAAAGGCTGCGGAGGTAGAAATCAAGAAGGAGCATCAAGTCTTGATGGTTAACAAGACCACCAGTTTCAAGAAAAAGGGTAAAGGGAAGAAGGGGAATTTCTAGAAGAACGACAAGCGAGTTGCTGCTCAAGTGAAGAAGCCCAAGTCTGGACCTAAGCCTGAGACTGAGTGCTTCTATTTCAAAGGGACTGGTCACTGGAAGCGGAACTGCCCCAAGTATTTGGCGGATAAGAAGGATGGCAAGGTGAACAAAGGTATATGTGATATACATGTTATTGATGTGTACCTTACTAATGCTCGCAGTAGTACCTGGGTATTTGATACTGGTTCTGTTGCTAATATTTGCAACTTGAAACAGGGACTACAGATTAAGTGAAGATTGGCTAAGGATGAGGTGACGATGCGCGTGGGAAATGGTTCCAAAGTCGATGGGATCGCGGTCGGCACGCTACCTCTACATCTACCTTCGGGATTAGTTTTAGACCTAAATAATTGTTATTTGGTGCCAGCGTTGAGCATGAACATTATATTCGGATCTTGTTTGATGCGAGACAATTATTCATTTGAATCTAAGAATAATGGTTGTTCTATTTATATGAGTAATATGTTTTATGGTCATGCACCCTTGAAGAGTGGTCTATTCTGGATGAATCTCGATAGTAGTGATACACATATTCATAATATTGAAGCCAAAAGATGCAGAGTTGATAATAATAGTGCAACTTATTTGTGGCACTGCCGTTTAGGTCATATTGGTGTAAAGCGCATGAAGAAACTCCATTCTGGACTTTTGGAATCACTTGATTATGAATCACTTGGTACTTGCGAACCATGCCCCATGGGCAAGATGACTAAAATGCCGTTCTCCGGAACAATGGAGCAAGCAACAGATTTGTTGGAAATCATACATACTGATGTATGTGGTCCGATCAATATAGAGGCTCGCGGCGGGTATCGTTATTTTCTCACCTTCATAGATGATTTGAGCAGATATGGGTATATCTACTTGATGAAACATAAGTCTGAAACATTTGAAAAGTTCAAAGAATTTCAGAGTGAAGTGGAAAATCATCGTAACAAGAAAAATAAAGTTTCTACGATCTGATTGTGGAGGAGAATATTTGAGTTATGAGTTTGGTCTTCATTTGAAACAATGCACAATAGTTTCGCAACTCACACCACCCGGAATACCACGGCGTAATGGTGTGTCCGAATGTCGTAATCGTACTTTACTAGATATGGTGCGATCTATGATGTCTCTTACTGATTTACCGCTGTCATTTTGGGGTTATGCTTTAGAGACGCCTGCATTCACGTTAAATAGGGCACCATCTAAATCCGTTGAGACGACGCCTTATGAACTGTGGTTTGGCAAGAAACCAAAGTTGTCGTTTCTTAAAGTTTGGGGCTGCGATGCTTATGTGAAAAAGCTTCAACCTGATAAGCTTGAACCCATATCGGAGAAATGTGTCTTCATAGGATATGCAAAGGAGACTGTTGGGTACACTTTCTATCACAGATCCGAAGGCAAGACATTCGTTGCTAAGAACGGATCCTTTCTAGAGAAGGAGTTTCTCTCAAAAGAAGTGAGTGGGAGGAAAGTAGAACTTGATGAGGTAACTGTACCTGCTCTCTTATTGGAAAGTAGTTCATCACATAAATCTGTTCCTCTGACTCCTACACCAATTAGTGAGGAAGCTAATGATGAAGATCATGTAACTTCAGATCAAGTTACTACCGAACCTCGTAGGTCAACCAGAGTAAGATCTGCACCAGAGTGGTACGGTAATCCTGTTCTGGAGGTCATGTTACTTGACCATGAAGAACCTACGAACTATGAGGAAGCGATGATGAGCCCAGATTCCGCAAAATGGCTTGAAGCTATGAAATCTGAGATGGGATCCATGTATGAGAACAAAGTGTTGACTTTGGTTGACTTTCCCGATGATCGGCAAGCCATCGAGAATAAATGGATCTTCAAGAAGAAGACTGACGCTGACGGTAATGTTACTGTCTACAAAGGTCGACTTGTTGCGCAAGGTTTTCGACAAGTTTAAGGAGTTGACTACAATGAGACTTTCTCACCCGTAGCGATGCTTAAGTCCGTCTGAATCATGTTAGCAATTGCCGCATTTTATGATTATGAAATTTGGCAAATGGATGTAAAGACTGCATTCCTGAATGGATTTCTAGAAGAGGAGTTGTATATGATGCAACCTGAAGGTTTTATCGATCCAAAGGATGCTAACAAAGTGTGTAAGCTCCAGCAATCCATCTATGGACTGGTGCAATCATCTCGGAGTTGGAATAAATGTTTTGATAGTGTGATCAAAGCATATGGTTTTACACAGACTTTTGGAGAAGCCTGTATTTACAAGAAAGTGAGTGGGAGCTCTGTAGCATTTCTAATATTATATGTGGAGGACATATTGTTGATTGGGAATGATATAGAATTTCTAGATAGCATAAAAGGATATTTGAATAAGAGTGTTTCAATGAAAGACCTCAGTGAAGCTGCATATATATTGGGCATCAAGGTCTATAGAGATAGATCAAGACGCTTAATTGGACTTTCACAAAGCACATACCTTGATAAAGTTTTGAAGAAGTTCAAAATGGATCAGGCAAAGAAAGGGTTCTTGCCTGTGTTACAAGGTGTGAAGTTGAGTCAGACTCAATGCCCGACCACTGCAGAAGATAGAGAGAAAATGAAAGGTGTTCCCTATGCTTCAGCCATAGGCTCTATCATGTATGCAATGCTGTGTACCAGACCTGATGTGTGCCTTGCTATAAGTTTAGCAGGGAGGTACCAAAGTAATCCAGGAGTGGATCACTGGACAGTGGTCAAGAAAATCCTGAAATACCTAAAAAGTACTAAGGATATGTTTCTCTTATATGGAGGTGACAAAGAGCTCGTCGTAAATGGTTACGTCGATGCAAGCTTTGACACTAATCCGGATGACTCTAAGTCACAAACCGGATATGTGTTTTTATTAAATGGTGGAGCTGTCAGTTAGTGCAGTTCCAAGCAAAGCGTCATGGCTGGATCTACGTGTGAAGCGGAATACATAGCTGCTTCAGAAGTAGCAAATGAAGGAGTCTGGATGAAGGAGTTCATATCCGATCTAGGTGTCATACCTAGTGCATCAGGTCCAATGAAAATCTTTTGTGACAATACTGGTGCAATTGCCTTGGCAAAGGAATCCAGATTTCACAAGAGAACCAAGCACATCAAGAGACGCTTCAATTCCATCCACGATCAAGTCAAGGAGGGAGACATAGAGATTTGCAAGATACATACGGATCTGAATGTTGCAGACCCATTGACTAAGCCTCTCTCACGAGCAAAACATGATCAGCACCAAGACTCCATGGGTGTTAGAATCATTACTTTGTAATCTTGATTACTGACTCTAGTGCAAGTGGGAGACTGAAGGAAATATGCCCTAGAGGCAATAACAAAGTTGTTATTTATATTTCCTTATATCATGATAAATGTTTATTATTCATGCTAGAATTGTATTAACCGGAAACTTAGTACATGTGTGAATACATAGACAAAGAAAGTGTCACTAGTTTGCCTCTACTTAACTAGCTTGTTGAATCAATGATGGTTATGTTTCCTAACCATAGACATGAGTTGTCATTTGATTAACGGGATCAAATCATTAGAGAATGATGTGATTGACTTGACCCATCCGTTAGCTTAGCATGATGATCATTTAGTTTATTGCTATTGCTTTCTCCATAACTATACATGTTCCTATGACTATGAGATCATGCAACTCCTGAATTCCGGAGGAACACTTTGTGTGCTACCAAACGTCACAATGTAACTGGGTGGTCATAAAGGTGCTCTACAGGTGTCTCCGATGGTGTTTGTTGAGTTGGCATGGATCAAGATTAGGATTTATCACTCCGATTGTCGAAGAGTTATCTCTGGGCCCTCTTGGTAATGTACATCACAATAATACTTTCAAGCAATGCAGCTAATGAGTTAGTTACGGGATGTAACATTACAGAACGAGTAAAGAGACTTGCCGGTAACGAGATTGAACTAGGTATTGAGATACCGACGATCGAACCTCGGGCAAGTAACATACCGATGACAAAGGGAACAACGTATACCGTTGTGCGGTTTGATCGATAAAGATCTTCGTAGAATATGTAGGAACCAATATGAGCATCCAGGTTCCGCTATTGGTTATTGACCGGAGATGTGTCTCGGTCATGTCTACATAGTTCTCGAAGCCATAGGGTCCGCACGCTTAACGTTCGGTGACGATCGATATTATGAGTTTATGTGTTTTGATGTACCGAAGGTAGTTCAGAGTCCCGGATATGATAATGGACATGACGAGGAGTCTCGAAATGGGCGAGACATAAGGACCAATATATTGGAAGCCTATATTTGGACATCGGAATAGTTCCGGGTGAAATCAGGATTTTACTGGAGTACTAGGAGGTTACCGGAACCCCCCTGGTATATGTATGGGCCATATTGGGCCATAGTGGAGAGAGAGGGAGGAGACCAGGGCAGGCCATGCGCGCCCTCTCCCTCTGGCCCGAATTGGACTAGGAGGGGGGGGGGCGCCCCCTTTCCTTCCTCCCTCTCTCCCTCTTCCTTCTCTCCTAGTCCAACTAGGGAGGGGGGGGTCCTACTCCCAGTGGGAGTAGGACTTCTCCAGCGTGCGCCATAGGAGGGTCGACCCTCCCCCCTCCTCCACTCCTTTATATACGTGGACAGGGGGCACCCCTAGACACACAAGTTGATCATTGATCTTTTAGCCGTGTGCGGTGCCCCCCTCCACCATAATCCACCTCGGTCATATCGTAGCGATGCTTAGGCAAAGCCCTGCGTCGGTAGCTTCATCAATACCGTCATCACGCCATCGTGCTGACGGAACTCTCCCTCGAAGCTCTACTGGATCGTCAGTTCATGGGACATCACCAAGCTGAACGTGTGCAGATCAAGGAGGTGCCGTACGTTCGGTACTAGGATCGGTCGATCGTGAAGACGTACGACTACATCAACCGCGTTGTCATAATGCTTCCGCATACGGTCTACGAGGGTACGTGGAGGACACTCTCCCCTCTCATTGCTATGCATCACCATGATCTTGTGTGTGCGTAGGAATTTTTTTCAAATTACTGCGTTCCCCAACACCCTAGAATTTTCCAAAATTTCACATTACAGTTGTAGTAGTGCACGTTAAACATAGGAAAAAATTGAAGGCCGTAAGAGGAAGCTATCTCCCGTTCGTCATCAAACATGCATTGTCCCCTCTCAGAACCATGAGCCTTCTAGTGAGTTGCTCCGGTTTGTGAGGGGTGTCTGTCCAAACTTTCGTCAAACATGCCAAATTTTTTTCCACATCATCTTGGTGGCATGACATTACATCAACCAAGGTTTCATGTGTTTCTGAGTTTTTTTTATTTTTTTGGAAATTAAATTCCATGTCACTCCATGCTTAATTGTGTCATAGCCGTTAGACCAATATGTTTGAAAATTCCTTCCAATTTACTGCACATGGAATTAAATCGCACACAAGTACACAAAATATGAGCTTTCAAACCGTTATGGTTAGCTGTTGCATGTACATGTAGTTCAAATTTCAATTACGGTCATTAAAAGGCTAGGAAATCACTTAAATTTCTTAAAAGGTCAAATGACCCCTGGAATTTTCCAAAATTTGACATGACAATTGTATTAGTACTACAAAATTTCTTGTACATTTAAAACACCATACATTGCCACTGTACTCCAAGTTTGTCTTTCACAGCTAATACAAAATATCTACAACATCACACACAATTGTTTTCTAGGAAGCGTTTGCGATGAAAATATCTGGGTCTATTTAAGTCTCCCTCCTTAAGCTTTGCCAGCTCGTCTGCTCCAGTGCCGGCAACCCCCGAATCCACGAATCCTGACCCCCATTCCCGCACCCCCTTCTTGCAAAGATGACACCGTGGAAATGTTTCGTGAAGGCCCGTATGATGGCCGCGTACCTCCCGAGCGCCGCCGCCTACGTCGAGAGCATGGCCGCCTACACCGAGAGTGCCGCCGCATCCGCATTGAGCGTGGCCGCTTCTGCCGAGAGGGCGTCTGCGACAGCCGATAGGGCAGCTGCAGCAGCCGGGACAGCTGCAGCTGCTGCTGCGACGGCGACTGCAAACGCCGAGAGCGCTCGAGCTACCGTCCGTGCCGCCGATGTCGCCTTGGCCTGGGTCGAGGCCATCCACGCCAAGATCGAGGATGCACACACCAAGATATTTCAGGCCACCTCCGACTCCAGCATGCAACCCACGTCTGAAAAGGCGGCGGCGGTCATGGAGCACCTGCTTCCTCATGAGGTCGCCGAGTGGGAGCTGGAGATGCAGGAGGCAACGAAGATCGAGGAGCGCCAGGAGGAGGAGTTGCACGTGGCCGAGGTCGAGGCAGAGAAGAGTTTGTCTGTCGAGGAATCGGAGATGGAGTACCAACGCGAGCTTTGCGCAGCCACTACTACGAGTACTACAACCTTGAGGGCGGCACCAAGGACGAGGACGAGGACGCGGTCGACTTCAGCAGGGGGGACGCGGAGTCCACCAACGGCCGCATGTCGCCAGGAGAAGTCATTGACGTCTCATCTCACACCAGCGACGCATAGGTCAGCGCGGCGGCCGATTTGTTAAAACTATATGTACTTAGACTTTGTTTTTAATGCTGGTCTTTTGTTAGAGCAATGTTTAGGTCAATTGGCTCTGTTTAATTACTAAAATTGCTCAATTCAGTAAGTGTGGTCTGTCTGGTATACGCTCTTTTGTGTGCCCAAATTAGCAAGCGATGTTAAATTATGCAATGACGTACCCGGGGAAATTTCCACCAAAATTTGGATTATCAAACTCATCCCATGCGCATAAAGCAGAAGAATCGTTTGTGATACACACAATCATTCAAAGTAAAAGGTCCAGCGGTACCGCGCGCAAAGTTTCCCTCCACATTTCCAAAATTTTGGCCTACCGCCAAAATATCTACCCCCGCCCCCTTCCCCATCCCCTTTTCTCCCTGACCACAAGTCACATTTCCCCTGTTTCCTCCTTCCTTCCTTCCTAAGCTATAGCCGCTTCCTCGCTCTCGCCATCTCGCATCCTACCACCGGGGCCGCCATGGTCTTCTTCAAAGACCTCTCCAGCGGTTCCTCCTCCGGCGATGACTTCTTCACCACCCGGGTATGCCTCTCTTCTCTCTCTCGGGCTATGACTTGGAATGAATGATTTTTACCCGGCGGTTGAGGGAGTCCTAGATTATGGGGTCCTCGGGTGTCCGGGCTACGTGATGTGGGCCCGACAGATGGGCCGTGAAGATACAAGATAGAAGGCCTTCCCTCGTGTCTGGATGGGACTCTCCTTGGCGTGGAAGGCAAGCTTAGCATGCGGATATGAATATTCCTTTCTCTGTAAACCGACTCTGTACAGCCCTAGCCCCCTCCGATGTCTATATAAACTGGAGGATTTAGTCCGTAGAAACAATCATAATCATACATGCTAGACATCTAGGGTTTAGCCATTACGATCTCGTGGTAGATCAACTCTTGTAACCCTTATACTCATTAAAGTCAATCAAGCTGGACGTAGGGTATTACCTCCATCAAGAGGGCCCGAACCTGGGTAAACATCGTGTCCCTTGTATCCTGTTACCATCGATCCTTAGACGCACAATTCGGGACCCCCTACCTGAGATCTACCATTTTTGACACCGACATTGGTGCTTTCATTGAGAGTTCCACTGTGCCGTCGTCGAAAGGCTCGATGGCTCCATCAATCATCTACAACAATGTTGCCGCGAAGGATATTTTCTCCCCGACCAGATCTTGGTATTCGGCGGCTTCGCACTGCAGGCCAACTCTGTTGGCCACCTGGAGCAGATCGACAGCTACGCCCCTGGTCACCAGATCAGTTTTGGAAACCTGAACTATGTCGCTGATATCCGAGGAGACTTGATCTTCCAAGGGTTCGCGGCCTCAACCACCGCCCCGGCCTTAGATCCAGAGCACGTCATCAGGTCCGAAGACGGGAGTGTAGAGCCCGCCAGACTCTTCGCAGCCTTAGAGCTCAACACCGAGAGAATAGCGTCTCCAGCAATCATTGCAAGGCTGGACTCTTCTCCGGATACTACTTCCGAACCCTGGAGGCCCGCGTCATGCGAGATCGGCCCAGAAACTTCCGACCATGTCCAAACACTACTCTTAAACGAGTCTTTGGACCTAATGTGATCCCTCGTCGTCACGGAGGAACCGCTTCTGAATCACGCCCAGCCTGGACTAGGGGCTGGAAATAGGGAATTTTACTTCTCACCCACCACCCAATTCATAGCCACCGTCGAGGACCTAACAGACATGCTTGATTACGCCGCCAAAGACATCAACGGTATGGACGATGATGCCGGAGAGGAGCAGGCCCAAAACCCGCCGGTCACCGGACGTTGGACGGCCACCTCCTCGTATGACATATATATGGTGGATACACCTAAAAACGGCGATGGCGATGATGAGAAAAACCCAGTGAAGGACGAACCTCCTGAGATACCGCTGAAACGTCAACGTCAGTGGCGCCACTCTAAATCGCGTCGCGGTAAGAATAGCAATACCAGCACCGAAGACAATGATATTCTGGAGAACGTGGAAGACCAAGAAAATCCCATCGAACCAACATCCGAACAGGATGATCGGGAGGATGGGCAAGTTGACCCTGATGAAGAAACAGGGAACAACGACTCGGATGACAACAACTATCTGCCACTCTCCGAGGACGACGTAAGCCTCGACAACCAAGATTTTATCATGCCAGAGGAACCCCTCGAACAAGAGCGCTTCAAGTGCCGGCTAATAGCCACAACTAGAAGCCTAAAAAAGAAACAGTAGAAGCTTCAAGCCGAACAAGATCTGCTCAACGACAGATGGACTAACGTCCTGGCAGCCGAAGAATATGGCCTTGAACACCCAGCAAAGATTTACCCAAAGCATAAGCTATTATCCCAATTCAACGATGAGGCATTGGAGCCCATACCACTTGTGCTTAATATGGCTGACGGACCCGATAGACCACCACGTGGCCCGGACAGAGCGACAACTCAAGCCGAACACCAGCCCACACCACCTCGCCGTAAAAGCAGAGAAACAACAGATCGGGGATACACATACGACCTACGACAGGACCTAGAAGATAGGGCAGGTCAGACCAGGTCAATCTACAGATCGCGGGGGCGTGCTCCGGCACGAGAGGCGGGCAATCAAGCATGGTGCGATAAACACAACCAACCTCGGGCTGAAAACCGCATACAGACTCCATCCGAACTACGTCATGACATGGCCCGATACAGAGGCACTGCACACCCCCTATGCTTCACCGATGAGGTAATGGAGCATGAGTTCCCTAAAGGTTTTAAACCCGTGAACATTGAATCCTACGATGGCACAATAGATCCCGTAGTATGGATTGAATATTTTCTTCTTCACATTCACATGGCTCGCGGTGATGATCTACACGCCATCAAATACCTTCCCCTAAAACTTAAGGGGCCAGCTAGGCACTGGTTAAACAGCCTCCCAGAAAACTCTATTGGAAGATGGGAATACTTGGAAGATGCCTTTAGAGAAAACTTCCAAGGCACTTATGTTCGGCCTCCGGATGCCGATGACCTCACTCATATAGTCCAACAGCCCGGAGAGTCGGCTAGGAAATTCTGGACTAGGTTCCTAATTAAAAAGAACCAGATTGTCGACTGTCCGGATGCCGAAGCCCTAGTGGCCTTCAAACACAGCATCCGTGAGGAATGGCTCGCCGGACACCACGGCCAAGAAAAGCCGAAGTCCATGGCAGCCCTTACAGCACTAATGACCCACTTCCGCGTGGGTGAGGATAGCAGGCTAGCCCGCAGCGGTAACAGTACCAGCGACCCCAGCTTCCGAAGCCCGAAACGGCAACGGAAGGCCCCGACGCAACAAACATAAGCATCGGAGCAACAATGATGCTATAGAGAATACGACAGTCAATGCCGGATTCAGTGGCTCCAAATCCGCTAAACGGAAGAAGCCATTCAAACGAAACAAAGACGGTTCATCAACCTGGACCGAATACTTGATCGACCCTGCCAGATCCACAGCACTCCTGATAAGCCTGCCAACCATACCAACAGAAGATGTTGGGTCTTCAAACAGGCCGGCAAGTTAAATGCCGAACATAAGGAGAAAGGGTCGCCTAGTGAGGATGACGACGAGGAACCTCGCGCACCGAAAATAGGGGGTCAGAAGAAATTTCCCCCCGAAGTCAAAACGGTGAACATGATATACGTCACCCATTGATGTCTACTACACAACCTTCTTCTTGTAGACGTTTGTTGGGCCTCCAAGTGCAGAGGTTTGTACGACAGTAGCAAATTTCCCTCAATTGGATGACCTAAGGTTTATCAATTCATGGGAGGCGTAGGATGAAGATGGTCTCTCTCAAACAACCCTGCAACCAAATAACAAAGAGTCTCTTGTGTCCCCAACACACCCAATACAATGGTAAATTGTATAGGTGCACTAGTTCTGCGAAGAGATGGTGATACAAGTGCAATATGGATGGTAGATATAGGTTTTTTAATCTGAAAATATAAAAACAGCAAGGTAACTAATGATAAAAGTGAGCACAAACGGTATTGCAATGTGTGGAAACAAGGCCTAGGGTTCATACTTTCACTAGTGCAAGTTCTCTCAACAATAATAACATAATTGGATCACATAACTATCCCTCAACATGCAACAAAGAGTCACTCCAAAGTCACTAATAGCGGAGAACAAACGAAGAGATTATTGTAGGGTACGAAACCACCTCAAAGTTATTCTTTCTGATCGATCTATTCAAGAGTCCGTACTAGAATAACACCTTAAGACACATATAAACCAAAACCCTAATGTCACCTAGATACTCCAATGTCACCTAAAGTATCCGTGGGTATGATTATACGATATGCATCACGCAATCTCAGATTCATCTATTCAACCAACACAAAGAACTTCAAAGAGTGCCCCAAAGTTCCTACCGGAGAGTCAAGACGAAAATGTGTGCCAAACCCTATGCATAAGTTCATGTGGTCACGGAACTTGCAAGTTGATCAGCAAAACATACATCAAGTGGATCACATGGTATCCCATTGTCACCACAAATAAGCACGTGCAAGACATACATCAAGTGTTCTCAAATCCTTAAAGACTTAATCTGATAAGATAACTTCAAAGGGAAAACTCAATTCATCACAAGAGAGTAGAGGGGGAGAAACATCATAACATCCAACTATAATAGGAAAGCTCGCGATACATCAAGATCGTATCACATCAAGAACACAAGAGAGAGAGAGAGAGATCAAACACATAGCTACTCGTACATACCCTCAGCCCCGAGGGAGAACTACTCCCTCCTCGTCATGGAGAGCACCGGGATGATGAAGATGGACACCGGAGAGGGATTCCCCCCTCCGGCAGGGTGCCGGAATGGGTCTAGATTGGTTTTCGGTGGCTATGGAGGCTTTTGGCGGCAGAACTCCCGATCTATTATGCTCTCTGATGTTTTTAGGGTATATGGACATATATAGGCGAAAGAAGTCGGTCAGGGGAGCCACGAGGGGCGCACGAGGATGGGGGGCGCACACAAGGGGGTAGGGCACGCTTCCCTGCCTCGTGGCTTCCTCGAAGCTTCCCTGATGTCCACTCCAAGTCTCCTGGGTTGCTTCCATTCCAAAAATAAGTTCCGTGAAGTTTCAGGTCAATTGGACTCCATTTATTTTCCTTTTCTGCGATACTCTAAAACAAGGAAAAAACAGAAACTGGCACTGGGCTGTACATTAATAGGTTAGTCCCAAAAATCATATAAAATAGCATATAAATGCATATAAAACATCCAATGTTGATAATATAATAGCATGGAACAATCAAAAATTATAGATACGTTGGAGACGTATCAAGCATCCCCAAGCTTAATTCCTGCTCGTCCTCGAGTAGGTAAATGATAAAAACAGAATTTTTGATGTGGAATGCTACCTAACATAATTATGAATGTAATTTTATTTATTTTGGCAGGAATATTCAGATCCATAAGATTCAAGACAAAAGTTTAATATTGACATAAAGACAATAATACTTCAAGCATACTAACGAAGCAATCATGTCTTCTCAAAATAACATGGCCAAAGAAAGTTATCCCTACAAAATCATATAGTCTGGCTATGCTCCATCTTCACCACACAAAGTATTTAAATCATGCACAACCCCGATGACAAGCCAAAAAATTGTTTCATACTTTTGGATTTCTCAAACCTTTTCAATTTTCACGCAATACATGAGCATGAGCCATAGACATAGCACTATAGGTGGAAAAGAATGGTGGTTGTGGAGAAGACAAAAAGGATAAGATAGTCTCACATCAACTAGGCGTATCAACAGGCTATGGAGATGCCCATCAATAGATACCAATGTGAGTGAGTAGGGATTGCCATGCAACGGATGCACTAGAGCTATAAGTGTATGAAAGCTCAAAAAGAAACTAAGTGGGTGTGCATCCAACTCGCTTGCTCACAAAGACCTAGGGCATTTGAGGAAGCCCATCATTGGAATATACAAGCCAAGTTCTATAATGAAAGATTCCCACTAGTATATGGAAGTGACAACATAGGACACTCTCTATCATGAAGATCATGGTGCTACTTTGAAGCACAAGTGTGGTAAAAGGATAGTAGCATTGTCCCTTCTCTCTTTTTCTCTCATTTTTTGGGCCTTCTCTTTTTATGGACTTTTTTATATATTTTTTCATCCGGAGTCTCATCCCGACTTGTGGGGGAATCATAGTCTCCATCATCCTTTCCTCACTGGGACAATGCTCTAATAATGATGATCGTCACACTTCTTTTTTACTTACAACTCAAGAATTACAACTCGATACTTAGAACAAAATATGACTCTATATGAATGCCTCCGGTGGTGTACCGGGATGTGAAATGACTCATGAGTGAAATGTATGAAAGAATTATGAATGGTGGCTTTACCACAAATACAATGTCAACTACATGATCATGCAAAGCAATATGACAATGATGGACCGTGTCATAATAAACGGAACGGTGGAAAGTTGCATGGCAATATATCTCGGAATGGCTATGGAAATGACATAATAGGTAGGTATGGTCGCTGCTTTTAGGAAGGTATATGGTGGGTTTATGGTACCAGCGAAAGTTGCGCGGTACTAGAGAGGCTAGCAAATGGTGGAAGGGTGAGAGTGCGTATAATCCATGGACTCAACATTACTCATAAAGAACTCACATACTTATTGCAAAAATCTATTAGTTATCGAAACAAAGTACTACGCGCATGCTCCTAGGGGGATAGATTGGTAGGAAAAGACCATCGCTCGTCCCCGACCGCCACTCATAAGGAAGGAAATCAATAAATAAATCATGCTCCGACTTCATCACATAACGGTTCACCATACATGCATGCTACGGGAATCACAAACTTTAACACAAGTATTTCTAAAATTCACAACTACTCACTAGCATGACTCTAATATTACCATCCTCATATCTCAAAACTATCATCAAGTATCAAACTTATCATAGTATTCAATGCACTTTATATGAAAGTTTTTATTATATCCCTCTTGGATGCCCATCATATTAGGACTAAATTCATAACCAAAGCAAATTACCATGATGTTTAGGACTCTCAAAATAATATAAGTGAAGCATGCGAGTTTATCTATTTCTATAAAATAAAACCACACCATGCTCTAAAAGATATAAGTGAAGCACTAGAGCAAATGACAAACTACTCCGAAAGATATAAGTGAAGATCAATGAGTAGTTGAATAATTATGAAACTATGTGAAGACTCTCTAACATTTAATAATTTCAGATCTTGGTATTTTATTCAAACCAGAAGAAAAACAAAATAAAATAAAATGACGCTCCAAGCAAAGCACATATCATGTGGCGAATAAAAATATAGCTCCAAGTAAAGTTACCGATGAACGAAGACAAAAGAGGGGATGCCATCCGGGGCATCCCCAAGCTTAGGCTCTTGGTTGTACTTTAATATTACCTTGGGGTACCTTGGGAATCCCCAAGCTTAGGCTCTTGCCACACCTTATTCTATAGTCCATCGAATCTTCACCCAAAACTTGA
This sequence comes from Triticum urartu, assembly GCF_003073215.2. Lineage (NCBI taxonomy): Eukaryota > Viridiplantae > Streptophyta > Magnoliopsida > Poales > Poaceae > Triticum > Triticum urartu. Next base: position 231,901,221 of record NC_053026.1, read on the forward strand.
AAACTTCACAACACAAAACTTAACAAAAAACTCATAAGCTCCGTTAGTATAAGAAAATAAATCACCACTTAGGTACTGTTGTGAACTCATTCTAAATTCATATTGGTGTAATATCTACTGTATTCCAACTTTTCGATGGTTTATACACTCTTTTACTAGCCATAGATTCATCAAAATAAGCAAACAACACATAGAGAACAGAATCTGACAAAGACAGAACAGTCTGTAGTAATCTGTAGGTTTCGAATACTTCTGTAACACCAAAAATCCTGAGAAATTAGGAAGTCCTAGGAAATTTGTATATTGATCTACTGCAGTTGGAATTGGTATTTTATCGCTCTCTGGTAAAAAATGAAAATTATTCTTGTGAGCGCATACTTTCTGTTTTTTACAACAAGATCAAATAACAATCACCCAAGAAGATCCTAAAGGCTTTACTTGGCACAAACACTAGTTAAAACATAAAAAACACAATCATAACATATGATAGATGAATTATTTATTACTAAACAGGAACAAAAATAAAATTGGGTTGCCTCCCAACAAGCGCTATCGTTTAATGCCCCTAGCTAGTCATGATGATTTCAATGATGCTCACATAAAAGATAGGAATTGAAACATAAAGAGAGCATCATGAAGAATATAACTAGCACATTTAAGTCTAACCCACTTCCTAGGCATAGGGATTTTGTGAGCAAACAACTCATGGGAACAATAATCAACTAGCATAGGAAGGTAATGCAAGCAAAACTTCAAGATTTTAAGCACATAGAGAGGAAACTTGATATTATTGCAACTCCTACAAGCATATATTCCTCCCTCATAATAATTTTCAGTAGCATCGTGAATGAATTCAACAATATAACTATCACATAAAGAACTATTTTCATGATGCAGAAGCATATAATTTTTATTACTCTCCACATAAGCAAACTTCTTCTCATGAATAGTAGTGGGAGCAAACTCAACAGAATAACTATCATGTGATGCATAATCCAATTGAAAACTAAAATCATGATGACAAGTTTCATGGATATCATTATTCTTTATAGCATACGTGTCATCACAATAATCATCATAGAAAGGAGGGATGCTTTCAACATAGTAAATTTGCTCATCAAAACATGGGGGACAAAAAATATCATCTTCATCAAACATAGCATCCCCAAGCTTGTGGCTTTGCATATCATTAGCATCATGGGTATTCAAAGAATTCATACTAACAACATTGCAATCAATCTCATCATCCAAAAATTTAGTGCCAAACATTTTAATGCATTCTTCTTCTAACACTTTGGCACAATTATTGGAATCCTTATTTTCATGAAAGACATTAAAAAGATGAAGCATATGAGGCAACCTTAATTCCATTTTTATTGTAATTTTCTTTTATAAACTAAACTAGTGATAAAACAAGAAACTAAAAGATTCGATTGCAAGATCTAAAGATATACCTTCAAGCACTCACCTCTCCAGTAATGGTGCCAGAAAAGAGCTTGATGTCTACTACACAACCTTATTCTTGTAGACGTTTGTCGGGCCTCAAAGTGCAGAGGTTTGTAGGACAGCAGCAAATTTCCATCAAGTGGATGACCTAAGGTCTATCAATCCACGGGAGGCGTAGGATGAAGATGGTGTCTCTAAAACAACTCTGCAACCAAATAACAAAGAGTCTCTTGTGTCCCCAACACACCCAATACAATGGTAAATTGTATAGGTGCACTAGTTCGGCGAAGAGATGGTGATACAAGTGCAATATGGATGGTAGATATAGGTTTTTGTAATCTGAAAATATAAAAACAGCAAGGTAACTAATGATAAAAGTGAGCACAAACCGTATTGCAATGTGCGGAAACAAGGCCTAGGGTTCATACTTTCACTAGTGCAAGTTCTCTCAGCAATAATAACATAATTGGATCACATAACTATCCCTCAACATGCAACAAAGAGTCACTCCAAACTCACTAATAGCGGAGAACAAACGAAGAGATTATTGTAGGGTACGAAACCACCTCAAAGTTATTCTTTCTGATCGATCTATTCAAGAGTTCGTACTAGAATAACACCTTAAGACACATATCAACGAAAACCCTAATGTCACCTAGATACTCCAATGTCACCTCAAGTATCCGTGGGTATGATTATATGATATGCATCACACAATCTCAGATTCATCTATTCAACCAACACAAAGAACTTCAAAGAGTGCCCCAAAGTTCCTACCGGAGAGTCAAGACGAAAACGTGTGTCAACCCATATGCATAAGTTCACGTGGTCACGGAACTCGCAAGTTGATCACCAAAACATACATCAAGTGGATCACATGGTATCCCATTGTCACCACAGATAAGCACGTGCAAGACATACATCAAGTGTTCTCAAATCCTTAAAGACTTAATCCGGTAAGATAACTTCAAAGGGAAAACTAAATTCATCACAAGAGAGTAGAGGGGGAGAGACATCATAACATCCAACTATAATAGCAAAGCTCACGATACATCAAGATCGTATCACCTCAAGAACACGAGAGAGAGAGAGAGATCAAACACATAGCTACTCGTACATACCCTCAGCCCCGAGGGAGAACTACTCCCTCCTCGTCATGGAGAGCACCGGGATGATGAAGATGGCCACTGGAAAGGGTTCCACCCTCCGGTAGGGTGCCGGAACGGGTCTAGATTGGTTTTCGGTGGCTACGGAGGCTTCTTGAGGCGGAACTCCCGATCTATTCTGCTCTCTGATGTTTTTAGGGTATATGGACATATATAGGCGAAAGATGTCGGCCAGGAGAGCCACGAGGGGCCCACGAGGGTGGGTGCGCGCCCAGGGGGTAGGGCGGGCCTCCCTGCCTCGTGGCTTCCTCGAAGCTTCCCTAATGTCCACTCCAAGTCTCCTGGATTGCTTCCGTTCCAAAAATAAGTTCCGTGAAGTTTCAGGTCAATTGGACTCCGTTTGATTTTCCTTTTCTTTGATACTCTAAAACAAGGAAAAAACAGAAACTGGCACTGGGCTCTAGGTTAATAGGTTAGTCCCAAAAATCATATAAAATAGCATATAAATGCATATAAAACATCCAATGTTGATAATATAATAGCATGGAACAATCAAAAATTATAGATACGTTGGAGACGTATCACCCATATCCCCAAGAGGGAGCGCAAGCACGCGCTAAGGGATGTCTATGCCATAGAGCGAGTCGCCCCAAAATTCAACCCATGGTCAGCTTGTCCGATCACCTTCGATCGCAGGGACCATCCGACCAGTATCCGTCACGGAGGTTCGGCGCATTAGTCCTTGATCCAATCATCGATGGATTCCACCTTACGTGAGTCCTCATGGATGGCGGCAGCAGCCTTAACCTGCTCTATCAGGACACAGTCCGCAAGATGGGTATTGATCCGTCAAGAATCAAGCCCACTAAAACTACCTTTAAAGGAGTGATACCCGGTGTAGAGGCCCACTGCACAGGCTCAATCACATTGGAAGTGGTCTTCGGCTCAACGGACAACTTCCGCAACGAATACTTGATCTTCGATATCGCCCCCTTACGCAGTGGCTACCACACACTGCTCGGACGAACCGCGTTCGCTCGTTTCAATGCAGTCCCGCACTACACATATCTCAAACTCAAGATGCCCGGGCCACACGGTGTTATAACAGTAAATGGAAACATGGAACGCTCCCTCCGCATTGAGGAGCACACCGCTGCCCTGGCAGCGGAAGTACAGGGTGGCCTAATCAAGCCAGCTATTACATCAGCGGCTAAGTCCTCGGACACTGTCAAACGAGTCCGGACTACCCCACCGTACGACAGTCCAGCTCGTCAGGAGCTCGATTAGCAATTCGGCCTCCATCTCATCCACTACCGAATTGTGGCATATGTACCACGCGTACATAATTACACACTAAAAATACCATGGGAAAGGATGGAGGCATAATAAGGACAATGTCTGCAATACGACTAGGCCCTATCAGGACACTTACATTTCCTTTTTCTTTTATTTTTATTTTTCCAGGTTCCTCGCAACCCACGTCACCCTTTCGATGGTACCAAGGCCTCTTTCCGTGGCCTATTATAAAAACATCGGTTGATGATCCTCTCGAAGGACAGTACACCAAGGAGAAAAGCAGCATAGACGCGTGCCAGAGTACCTAAAGGATCCTTAAAGATCACCTCGTCCGCTTTCAGGACGCATGCATGGTTTCCCCTTGTGTTCGGCATGTAAAATAGCCTTGTTGCTTATTGCACTATTTGTATCAATACGTTTTGATGTATCAATCAGGCTATAATGGAAACAGTTTTTAGCCCAAACCTACATGGCATCGGCTCATCTCTTAACATATGTTTCCCTATTTTTGTCTGATTATCATGTACACCTTGGTATGGCATAAATTTCTAGGGGCTTTATTAAGCCGCGTACATCTTTTAAATATTAAAAAGTCCGAACACTTTAATAGTGCAATTCGGCGTCCCAAATATAGCATTATATGCATTGGCTCCGAATCATGTCTTTGGTCAATAGTTGGGTTGCCCGGCTCCTATGCTTGCTACCTTACGCTCCGTCTGATCGGCTAGGGTAGTAAAGGGAGAACTATTGCGATTGTGTTTCTGGTTCACTCGGACAAACACCTTAGTAGAGAAAGCCAAAAACTGACTGTCATGATGCGGTAAGAGCTGGTCAGCTATTCGGTGACTAAGTATAAATCTTTAGCGATTTTTTCCGCATTATGCGATAGGCCGACCTCCACCCGGCCGGGCATTCACAACACCTAAGTTCGGATAATCGAACAATACTAGGGACTGCGCCCGCACTCCCACTATAAAACTCCTATGGCTAAGTGAGGGCTATAAAGCCGCATAGTCCAATTGCATGGTTCGCCGCACTAACACCTCCTTCACGGACCAGTATGTTGGGTCAAGTGTGTTTAAGTGTTATCCCAAACACCCCGTACTACCTACGTGGGGGCTGAAGCGGACGACTGGCCAACTCTTAGATATCATAAATAACCGCACAGGAGGAGATATTTTTAAAGTAAAATAAGCAATATATCATACATAAGACTTGTCTTATGATACATGATTGGACAACATAAATACATTCATTCAAAAGTGATGTCCTTCGAACATTGGCCCTCTACAATGTGGGATCCTTTCAGGACATCATCAAAGTACCATCCGGCGTGCGATGCTCTTTTCCAGTGGGTGGTCCCTCGGTTGCAAGCTTGATGGCATCCATCTTCGCCCATTGCACCTTGACGCGGGTGAAGGCCATCCGCGCACCTTCAATACAGACCGACCGCTTCACGGCATCAAGTCGAGGGCAGGCGCTGACCAGCCGCTTGACGAGGCCGAAGTAGCTACTGGGCATGGGTTCGGCGGGCCAAAGACGGATTATCAAATCCCTCGTGGCCAATTCAGCCACCCTTTGCAGTTCTGTCCATTGCATCAGCTGATCGCTGAGGGGCATAGGATGCTCTGGGGCAAGGTACTTCGACCAGAATAGCTTCTCTGTTGAGCTCCCCTCTTTGGCCCGGAAGAACTCCATGGCATCAGCAACACTCCAGGGCAGGTCCGCAGACACTCCTGGAGAACTCCAAATCCGGGTTAGAAAGATGTACCTTTTCTTTACAAATTTGCTCTGCATGTTAAAGGCCTTACCCGCCGCAATTTTCCTTGCCTCCTGGATCTCCCGGACAGCACTTTGGGCTTTGGCCTGGGCTTCTTGTGCTCTTTGGAGTGCCTTGGCAAGTTCGGAATTTTGCTCCGAACTCTTGCGCTCTAAGGACTCACATTTACCTATGGCATCCTTGAGCTCTTGCTGGACTTCCTCCACCCGCGATTAATGTTTAAGGCGGGAGGCTCGTTCCTCCTCCGCCTCCTTCTTGGCCTTGGCCAATGCACTCTTGAGGGCCTCGACCTCAGACGTGTCAGCTGCAAGAATAATTATGAAACTCATTGAGATGCTACATCATAGCTGGCATCATTTCAGACGTGCTTCGGTATTACATACCTTGCGTTTCTTCTACCTTCCGCCTTAGCTCGAATGCTTCGGCATCATGGGCTTGACGCCTGCTTCGTAGCCTGCTTGTTCAAACAGATATGTGCGTTAGTTTCCTGCATGAGTTATTAGATCCTCTGTTCGGTTTTCTTTCCAAACACCTAACAGAGTCTCAGGGGCTACTATCAATACACATGCATTCTTTTAAAACATACTGTAAAGCACATACCTCAAAGCCTCTTAAACAGCTGGTGTAGGCTTCGCTCAGTCCACTTTTCGCGGACTAAACCTTTTCAATCACCGTACCCATAAGGGTACGATGTTCTTCCACAATGGTGGCGCTTTGATGCGCTCTCACCAAAGTGTCCGGTGCCTCCGCATTTACAGAGGTCACCGGTATAGTAGGCGCGCCCCCTTCTCGTGAAGAGGGTTGCTCCTCTGATTCTGGAACCTTGTGGGTCTCCGGAATGATATTTGGTTGGGGGCCAAACTGGACATGGCCCCGTCTCGTGTCTCCATGGGGGTCGGTTCCCCCATGTTCTTGGCAGCCTTCGGCACCTCTCCCTGTTCCAGAAGGGTCCTTTGGGACAACACCTCGGTGTTATCCGCGGCAGTGGGGGAGGAAGGTGGTGGAGGCGAATCGCTCTCCATCATGTTTGGACCCAGCGAATTCCCGGAAGAGGAGGATCGCCGGGGAAGGACCTTAACCGGACTGCAAGATAGAATTTAAATGCATTACAACTATGAGCCAGAAAAGTCAGACATATATATATATATATATATATATATATATATACCTGTGAGTACTTACGATCCGGCCAGGGGCTTCGGCCTAGGGCGCCACTCATCGGCGTCCGACTCAGAGTCATCCGTAAGGGAGGTCCTCCCTCTCTTGGACACTTCTGCCTCTAGATCGGCGGAAGCTTCCCTCTTCTTCTTCTCCCCCTTGGGTGGGGGGTTGCTCTCTTCCTCCTCCTCTTCCTCTTCATCAGGGGAGGAGAGAGTTTCGATGTCTTCGGACACTACGTCTGAGGCACCTTTACGGCGGAGGCCACTCTTGGCCTCGTTTCACTTCTCCTTGGCCTTCTTTTCCGGCGCCTGGTACGGTGCCTGGACTAGCATTGTCGTCAACAGAGGAATAGCTTTGTCTTCGGGCAGCGGAGCCGGACAGTGAATCTGTTCCGCTTTCTTTGTCCAGCCCTACAAAAGAAAATGGAGAGTTTAGTGTGCTCTGTGGGCTCGCAAAGTAATGTTGCCAAAGAACTTACGGGGGTCGCAGCGTGGGTGCTTTCGTAGCCGAGGTCTTCGGTTGTCTCCGGCCATGACTTCTGGTTCTTGTAGAGCAGCTTTCGCATGTCTTCATGCTTCGTGCCGAAGAACCGCTGCAGGGTCCGGCGACCGGCCGGGTTGAACTTCCACATGGGCTCTTGATGCACCTGACAGGGGAGTATTCGGCGGAAGAGCATCACTTGTATCACGCTGGTGAGGCTGGTATTTTTATCTACCATGCTCTGGATGCACTTCTCCAACATCATTACCTCATTAGACGATGCCCAGTCCAGGACCTTGTTGAGCCAGGATGTCAGCCGCATTGGGGGCCTAGACTTGAACTCCGTGGGAGCAACCCATGTGGAGTCACGGGGCTCTGTGACATAGAACCACCCCTACTGCCATCTCTTCATGATCTCCATGAAGGTGCCCTTCGACCAAGTGACATTGGGCAGGTTGCTCACCATAGCGCCACCGCAATCTGCGTGTTAGCCGTCCACCACTTTTGGCTTCACATTGAAGACCTTGAGCCATAGGCCGAATTGGGGGAAACACGGAGGAAGGCCTCGCATACGACGATGAACGCCGAAATGTTGAGGAAAGAATTCAGGGCTAGATCATGAAAATCTAACCCGTAGTAGAATATGAGGCCGCAGACGAAAGGATGAAGAGGAAACCCCAGTCCGCGAAGAAAATGTGGGATGAACACTACCCTCTCGCCGTGCTTTGGAGTGGGGATGATTTGATTTTTGGCTGGAAGACGATGGGAGATTTCCTTGGCCAGATACCCCACTTCCCGGAGTTCCTTGATGTATTTCTCCGTGATGGAGGAGGCCATCCACTTGCCCTACGCTCCGGATCCGAGCATTTCTGGAGTACTTTTTGGGAACGGAGTGGATCGAAGCTTGAGCGCTGGAGCTTGAGGGCGGATGGACTGAGGAAGGGGAAGGCGTGGGGTAAAAAGGGGGAATCTTATCACCTTATAAAGGCAGTAAATACCATGTGTCCCCCATGAGCCTTAAAGTTTGACTATTTTCAAGGGGTCGTGCGAAAGGCTCGGTTGGGTTTCCCATACCCGTATCGATGAGAATCCCGTAATAAGGGGCACGATCTCTGCTTTGACAAGGCGTGTCGTGGGTGGTTGCGTCTCAAGACGCGAAATGGGAGGCCGTAAAACAGTTTGAAATAATAGAATGGCCGGACGTAACGTCTCACCAGTAAAATCTTTGGAGGACAGAACTTATCTGTATTCTAATTCAGAGGAATGACTGATGTGCAGAGCCAGATATAGTACCGACGATCAACTTCTTTGAAGAATTCGGAGAAGGAACCCGCCTTGCAATGCCAAAGACAATCTGCGCGCCGGACACATCGTCATTGAAGACTAGTTCAGGGGCTACTGAGGGAGTCCTGGATTATGGGGTCCTCGGGTGTCCTCGCTACGTGATGTGGGCCGGACAGATAGGCTGTGAAGATACAAGATAGAAGGCCTTCCGTCATGTCTGGGTGGGACTCTCCTTGGTGTGGAAGGCAAGCTTAGCATGTGGCTATGAATATTCCTTTCTCTGTAAACCGACTCTGTACAACCCTAGCCCCCTCCGGTGTCTATATAAACCGGAGGGTTTAGTCCTTAGAAACAATCACAATCATACATGATAGACATCTAGGGTTTAGCCATTATGATCTTGTGGTAGATCAACTCTTGTAACCCTTATACTCCCTCCGTCTGGAAATACTTGTCATCAAAATGAACAAAAAGGGATGTATCTAGAACTAAAATACGTCTAGATACATCTTCTTTTATCCATTTTGATGACAAATATTTCCGAACGGAGGGAGTACTCATTAAAGTCAATCAAGCAGGACGTAGGGTATTACCTCCATCAAGAGGGCCCGAACCTGGGTAAACATCGTGTCCCTTGTCTCCTGTTACCATCGATCCTTAGACACACAGTTCGGGACCCCCTTCCCGAGATCTGACAGTTTTGACACCGACAGCGGTCGATTTGAGTCATTTCTTCCTCTTGTAGCTCCTTAGGACCATCAGTGGCAATGAATGGAGCATGGTGGCTGAAGATCTATCTTCTCATTGTCACCATCAATCTCCATGCGTGAAGCTAGTTGCGTTTGATTCTGTGGATAGTGGGAGGAAGTTTCTGGCATGTACAGAGAAGGTTAGACCCTGTTTCGTTGTTACAAATCATTTGTTAGATGTGATTCAGACACTGTCTCGGTCCCAACCCATTCATACCACACCTTCAACCAAACGCATCCTAAGACAGTGTCACAGTTTGTACCTAGTATCTTAATTTTTTGCCATCTCATCAGCGGTGCCATTAGAAAATTATTTGGCACCGCTTCAATAGTTTGTGTAGCCAACTTTGGTCCAAACATCCGAGTAGCCAAGCAGTAAAATACTAAATCTTTATGGCACGAAGGAACTGGGCATCGGAGCAACTACGTGCTCTGGAGTCCGGGTCCCTGTTTTTTCCGCTGCATCAGCTCGCCAGTGCAGGGCACCGGTGCGAGATGTAGCAACAGTTGTCTTTACCCCAGTTTTGGCATACATAGTGGATGGCCTTAGTGCTATTAGTTCTATGTTACTAAAATTGTGCATGTACACACCTGTTAGTATCAATTTACTATCATCCAAATATTGTCGCTATGTTGTTGCAATTATATTTACCTTCCTCATAAAATGTTCATTTTTTTGTTTATTGTACAGAGTAAGAACTTGTAGCATCATTGTAGTTAATTATAGCTTCTGATGTTCCAGAATTTTTTTGTTGTCTCAGTACCAATTATTTCATTTGCACATTGATCTTTTTGAGAAGATATGTCATAATTAACATGTTTCTTCAGTTTTTCAAAATAAGCATAGGTGTTTTTCTATGTTGGTATAAACCCATTTCCCCTACAATTGTTACTGATCTAGTTTTAAATATTATAGGATGAACGGAAGTGTTCTTACTTGGAGTGGGTTGATCAAGAGTGGCCATAGTCTTTGAAGATGTGCCTAGTGAAGCTCTGGAGCATGTATGAGGAAGGTAACAGACGTAGGCTTAGAGAAACTGTTGTCAACACTAAAAAATATTTGAAGATGCGGGATAAAAAGTTGAAGGTGGAGAATGAGCTCAGATTTTTTAAATCATACTTTGCTAAGATGGTGTTGGCGAAGGAGGAGGCACTTTCCCAGTTGGCCCGTGCAAAACAGGTTCTTACTAAACTGAAAGCAGAGGTGGATAAGACGAGCCTGGATGATCTCAATTAGGTGAATGAATATATTGTTTTTATGAAGTTGAACTAGCTATATGTTGTACTGTGCTGTTTTTTGTAGCTACCGTACTGTGATGTTATAATATATTTATGTGCCTGATATGAAATTGGCAAATAGCTGTTCGATATGAAATGTGAATTTATGTAATACTGGAATTATTAATTGTAAACTAATAAACCTGCTAAATGTGTCATGGATCTTTGCAAACGGTTCTAGCACTACAAGCACTTGCGATGGATAGCCCAATGCCACACATTTTTCTTCATCAAATCATGTGTGATATAGTTGATAAAAGCAAATAGTTAACCAAGGCAGACCGTGTGTGATAGTTACACCTTTCACACATAAGCCTAATGTACGTACGTACGGAAACATTTTCCCTGGATTGACTGTGTGGGATGTACATAAGAATGGAAACGTATTCCTTGGATTGACTGTGTGTGATATACATACGAACGAAAATGTTTTTCTGGGATTCACCGTGTGGGATGTACATACCTACGGAAATGATTTTCTCGGATTACCGTGTGGGATGTACATACCTACGGAAATGATTGGGTTTTGATGCCTCACCCGATCGCACATGGCCCTAGCCTGTGTCCTAGGAGGGCCTATCCCCGATGATTTCTGGGTCGCGTGGAAAGGACCCCCCTATCGCCCACACTCACTTGGCGAGGGTTCCAAATGCCGTCGCGGAAAGGGTTAAAAACCGTTTGTTTAGGACCGGCGCACACCAGTGATTGTGTATATACGGGAACAATCTTGTGATGCAAGGGATGATATGATACCAATATGATATGGTATGTATGCAATGGATGGTGTAGATCAGTAATGTGCACAAGTAATGTTGCAGCAATACTCAAATGGCTAGTCCCAATAGGCAAGTGACGCAAAATGGGCTAGGGGTTATCAATGCAATGGTAAGGATATACAATGATGTCGTCGAGGTTACCGTCCGTGGCTATGATGAGAGGCGGTGTTCTTGATGTAGAACCGTTCCTAATTAGCTGAAACACCTTAGGAAACGGAAAAACCGCGAACTCAAAATCTCAAATGTAAAATGTTGGTAGCGGGAATGTGGTGGTGGTTGCGGAAGCTCAATGGGATGGCGGGAATGCAATGATGGGTTTTGAGACACAATGCGAAAATGGAGGGTAAGGTGGTGGACTATACACGGTGTCGGAGTTGGAAACACGGTCCCTAAGTAGCCGAAACACCTTAGGAGACACAACTCACAACACAAACAAAATCTGGTTAAGTTGGGGTGGCGGAAGTGTATGGTGGGCAAGCCTATGCGGAAGTTATGGTGGTGGTTGATAAAGAAGCAATCGTCCCTAAGTAGCCTAAACACCTTAGGAGACTCAAGTCACAACTCAAACAACCACTAATGCTAAGGGGAACAAAATGGGTTAGGTTGCGGAAGGCTATGGTGGTTATGCGGATGATATGGTGGAAGCCCTAGGCAAAGATGCCAAAGTGCAAAAAATTTGATGGAGTCAAATAGTGTTGGTAGTATTTTTATGGGATGGAGAATGTCAATAGCTTAAAAACGAGCTAAAGAATGTCAAAAATGGACCACTGATGAATTAGTTATGGTCAAAATGGTGAAATACCAAAGGCTGAAATCCGGGACTTGATGTCCAGAACCGCGCGCGAATTGTGCTCCAGGAGCCGGATGTCCCGGGGGCCATATGTCCAGGGCTACGGGCCAGATGTCCAGGCTCCAAATCCGAGGATGAACTCGAGGAACTCGATTTTGGGGGCGGAAATTGATGATTTTGGGGGGAAAATTGGAGAGATTTCAGGGATGGGAAGTGGGGAAAATTAGGGGAAAGATAGATCTACTCAACACACAACAAATCCATGGATCAAAATCAACAAAACATCTTCAAACCAACAATTCACAAAAAAAATTGGGAGGCTATTTTGGGTGGGGATTTTTGAATTTAGGACGAAATCAACAAAACTAGGCTAGAAAACAAAGAGGGGAGGCTTCGAAATCATGATCAACGTGGCTCATGATACCAAGATGATGTACGGTGGAACCCTAGATGGCCGATCTTTCATGAAAGGAGCGGATCCCACGATGAACACGAAGAACACAAGGGAAAACACGAAGGGAAACACAAGGGAAAACACTCAAACCAACAAGATATGGTCACACATATGCTAGATCCGAGTACACAGAGATCACACGGTCCAAATCCAACAAGGGACGATACATAGGGTAATCGGTTCTTCTCCGTGAGGAGGTCTTGAGGTCTTCCCGTTAGGGGTCTTGAATCCAAGTGGATCTTCTCCGAAGAGGTGTCGGTCCCTCGCGGTGGAGTAGATCCGGATGGATGAGCAAGGCTCTATCTCATAAATGAGCTATCGCAACGCTAACCCTAACTAGGATGAGGTCGGGGAGTATATATAGTCTAGGGCCACGAAGGGGTAAGTGGGAGAGAGTTTACATGGGCTCTTGGCCCGCAACTGCATAGGGGAGCTGGATGTCCGGGCTAGGGACCGGAAGTCCAGCGGCTCGTGAGGAGCCGAATGTCTGGGCCTCTGGCCGGATGTTCGGGCTAGACTTTCCCGCTCCTGTGCTCTCTGGATAGGTGGGGCCGGATGTCTGGGGTGATGGCTGGATGTCCGGGCTGTGCTGGTCCTTTCCGGTGCTCTCTGGATAGCCGATGCCGGATTTCCGGGGCAAGAGCCATATGTCCGGCTGGTGTAGGAGCCGGATCTTCTTCCTTCTCCTTCCTTTGCTCCCGCACACACTTGGCCTTGGTTCTTGGGCTCTCCATGGTCTCCTCGGGTGTACCTAAGTATGCACAAGGTCCGCGCTTGAAGTAGCATCCATGTTTTACATGCGGAAAGGGAAGATTCGGAAAGGAGCGAGTTCACCTTAGGTCCGATGGTGTATGCTCTCATCGTATGGACACTTGGGGCTTGGAGAGTAGTCGTAGTGTACATGGGGATGATCGTAGGATGCTCCACATCATGTATGGAGGTGTGACATCTGATTTTTGGGGTGTCGATTAGGTAGACACGGTGCACATCGACGCTAACACGTGATGCAGGACGGGTACTCACACAATGGTGCTGAAGGTGTTCTGAAGAGCAGGGTATTTTTGTGGTTAAACAGGCATCTGACGCAGGGAAGGGGATGTGAGATTTCTCTAACCATGTACAGTAGTTTATCTGAAGGGTATAGCAGAGATTTCCTATTACCTTAACCTTTTATATGGAATGCATGGACCGTTAGAGGGCTGTAGCCTATAGATGCACTATGGATTTGCAAATTGGGATCACTCCCATCACCTCAGGAACTGCAGTTACAATTTGTTTGGTTTGGCAAGGCCCTGAAGCATTTTACAAACTATAGTTACAAAATTAATCGTGGCTTTGTTTTCTATTCTTTTCGTAGCCATCAACTTGTCAAAATCATTCAAACAAAAGCAAAATCCTTTGGCCTACAAGGAATAGTAATTGATAGAATATGCATGGTTCATGAATCGTGATAAGCAACACCTATTATCAACCATTGTTGTTAAATTTGAGCATCGACCAGAAATAAGGTGACATTGCCAAAGTGCAGAGTTTTTCCAATTGCTCTTTAATTACTTCTGGTCATGAATCATTTGGTTTTAAAGTGTGAAATATTGCATTGGGGATATCTCTTGTGTAACCGAAGAATATTTTGTCATATGAGTAGTTTTTTTATTCCAAACCATGCAATTAGAGGATTCGGAATTCCTTGCCAGGGAGACCCTGTTTATGTCCATGCTGTTGAAGGAAATATGCCTTAGAGGCAATAATAAAGGTGTTATTTATATTTCCTTATATCATCATAAATGTTTATTATTCATGCTAGAATTGTATTAACTGGAAACTTAGTACATGTGTGAATACATAAGACAAACAGAGTGTCCCTAGTATGCCTCTGCTTGACTAGCTCGTTAATCAAAGATGGTTAAGTTTCCTAGCCATAGACATGTGTTGTCATTTGATGAACGGGATCACATCATTAGATAATGATGGGATGGACAAGACCCATCCCTTAGCTTAGCACCATGATCGTTTAGTTTATTGCTATTGCTTTCTTCATGACTTATACATGTTCCTATGACTATGAGATTATGCAACCCCCGAATACCGGTGGAACACTTAGTGTGCTATCAAACGTCACAACATAACTGGGTGATTATAAAGATGCTCTACAGGTGTCTCCGATGGTGTTTGTTAAGTTGCCATAGGTCGAGATTAGGATCTGTCACTCTGAATGTCGGAGAAGTATCTCTGGGCCCTCTCGGTAATGCTCATCACCATAAGCCTTGCAAGCAATGTGACTAATGAGTTAGTTACGGGATGATGCATTACGGAACGAGTAAAGAGACTTGCCGGTAACAAGATTGAACTAGGTATGATGATACCAATGATCGAATCTCAGGCAAGTAACATATCAATGTCAAAGGGAACAACGTATTTTGTTATGCGGTTTGACTGATAAAGATCTTCATAGAATATGTAGGAGCCAATATGAGCATCCAGGTTCTGCTGTTGGTTATTGACTGGAGATGTGTCTCGGTCATGTCTACATAGTTCTCGAACCCGTAGGGTCCGCACGCTTAACGTTCGACGACGATTTGTATTATGAGTTTATGTGATTTGATGACCGACGGTTGTTCGGAGTCTCAGATGAGATCACGGACATGACGAGGAGTCTCGAAATGGTCGAGACATAAAGATTGATATATTGGAAGGCTATATTCGGACATCGGAATGGTTCCGGAGAAGTTCGGGTATTTTCCGGAGTACCGGGAGGTTACAGGAATCCCCCGGGGAGTTGATGGGCCTTAGTGGGCCATAGTGGGAAGGAGAGGCAGCAGCCAGGAGGTGGCGCACCCCCCAAGCCCATTCTGAATTGGACAAAGGGTTGGGGGCGCGGCCCCCTCTCCCTTCCTTCCCTCTTCTCCTTTAGGTGGAGACCTACTAGAACTTGGAGTCCTAGTAGGATTCCCCTTCTCCCGGTGCGCCCTAGCCTGGCCGGCCGGCCGTCCTCCCCCTCCCTCCTTTATATACGGGGGCAGGGGGGCACCCTAGAACACACAAGTTGATCTTTTAACCGTGTGTGGTGCCCCCCTCCACAGTTACACACCTTGATCATATCGTCATAGTGCTTTGGCGAAGCCCTGTGCCGGTAACTTTATCATCACCGTCGACACGCCGTTGTGCCGACGGAACTCTCCCTCGGCCTCATATGGATCAAGAGTATGAGGGACGTCACCGAGCTGAATGTGTGCTCATCGTGGAGGTGCCGTACGCTCGGTACTTGGATCGGTTGGATCGCGAAGACGTTCGACTATATCAACCGCGTTACTAAACGCTTCCGCTTTCGGTCTACATGGGTACGCGGACACACTCTCGCCGCTCGTTGCTATGCTCCTCCTAGATAGATCTTGTGTGATCGTAGGCAACTTTTTTGAAATACTATGTTCCCCAACAGTGGCATCCGAGCCAGGTCTATGCGTAGATGTTATATGCACAAGTAGAACACAATGAGCTGTGGGCGATAATAGTCATACTGCTTACCAGCATGTCTTACTTTGATTCGGCAGTATTGTTGGATGAAGCGGCCCAGACCGACATTACATGACCGTGTTCATGAGACTGGTTCTACCGTCATGCTACGCACACAGGTGGCTAGTGGGTGTCTATTTCTCCAACTTTAGTTGAATCAAGTTTGACTACGCCCGGTCCTTGTTGAAGGTTAAAACAACACACATGACGAAAAATCATTGTAGTTTTGATGCGTAGGTAAGAACGGTTCTTGCTAGAAGCCCGTAGCAGCCATGTAAAACTTGCAACAACAAAGTAGAGGACGTCTAACTTGTTTTTGCAGGGCTTGCTGTGATGTGATATGTTCAAGACGTGATGATATATAAATTGTTTTATGAGATGATCATGTTTTGTAACAGTTATCGGCAACTGGTAGGAGCCATATGGTTGCCGCTTTATTGTATGAAATGCAATCGCCATGTAATTGCTTTACTTTATCACTAAGCGGTAGAGATAGTCGTAGTAGCAATAGTTGGCGAGACGACAATGATGCTTCGATGGAGATCAAGGTGTGAAGCCGGTGACGATGGTGATCATGATGGTTGAGGGAGTCCTGGATTATGGGGTCCTTGGGTGTCCGGGCTACATGATGTGGGCCGGACAGATGGGCCGTGAAGATACAAGATAGAAGGCCTTCCCTCGTGTCCGGATGGGACTCTCCTTGGCGTGGAAGGCAAGCTTAGCGTGCGGATATGAATATTCCTTTCTCTGTAAATCGACTCTGTACAACCCTAGACCCCTCCAATGTCTATATAAACCGGAGGTTTAGTCCGTAGAAACAATCATAATCATATAGGCCAAACATCTAGGATTTACCCATTACGATCTCGTGGTAGATCAACTCTTGTAACCCTTATACTCATTAAAGTCCATCAAGCAGGATATAGGGTATTACCTCCATCAAGAGGGCCCGAACCTGGGTAAACATCATGTCCCTTGTCTCCTGTTACCATCGATCCTTAGACGCACAGTTCGGGACCCCCTACACGAGATCTTCCGGTTTTGACACCGACATTCGTGCTTTCATTGAGAGTTCCACTGTGTCGTCATTGAAAGGCTCGATGACTCCATCAATCATCTACAACAATGCTGCTGCTAAGGAGGTTTTCCTCCCTGGCTAGATCTTTGTATTCGGCGGCTTCGCACTGTGGGCCAACTCGGTTGGGCACCTAGAGCAGATCGATAGCTACGCCCCTGGTCACCAGATCAGTTTTGGAAATCTAAACTATGTCGCTGATATCCGAGGAGACTTAATCTTCCAAGGGTTCACGGCCTCAACCACCACCTGGCCTTAGATCCGGAGCACGTCATCAGGTCCGAAGACAGGAGTCTAGAGCCCGCTGGACTCTCCGCGGCCTTAGAGCTCAACACCGAGAGAATAGCGTCTCCGACAATCATTGCAAGGCTGGACTTTCCTCCGGATACTACTTCCGAACCCTGGAGGCCTGCGTCATGCGAGCTCGGCCCAGAAACTTCCGACCATGTCTAAACCCCGCTCTTAAACGAGGCTTTGGACCTAATGTGATTGCTCGTCATCACGGAGGAACCGATTCTGAATCACGCCCAGCCCGGACTAAGGGCTGGAAATAGGGAATTTTACTTCCCACCCACCACCCACTTCATAGCCACTGTCGTGGACCTAACAGATATGATTGATTACGCGTCCGAAGACATCGACGGTATGGACGATGATGCCGGAGAGGAGAAGGCCCAAAACCCACCGGTCACCGGACGTTGGACGGCCACCTCCTTGTATGACGTATATATGGTGGATACACATAAAAACGGCGACGACGGTGATGAGAAAAACCTAGTCGAGGACGAACCTCCCGAGATACCGCCGAAACATCGACGTTAGTGGCGCCACTCTAAATCGCGTCGCGATAAGAACAGCAATACCGGCACCGAAGACAATGATAGTCCGAAGAACACGGAAGACTAAGAAAACCCCATCGAACCAACATCCGAACAGGATGATCGGGAGGACGGGCAAGTTGACCCTGACGAACAAACAGGGAACAACAACTCGGAGGACAGCAAATATCTGCCTCTCTCTGAGGACGACGTAAGCCTCGGCGACGAAGATTTTATCGTGCCAGAGGAAACCCTCGAACAAGAGCGCTTCAAGCGCGGCTAAAAGCCACGACTAGAAGCCTAAAAAAGGAACACCAGAAGCTTCAAGTCGAACAAGATCTGCTCAATGATAGATGCACTAACATCCTGGCAACCGAAGAATACGGCCTTGAACACCCAGCAAAGAGTTACCCAAAAGCGTAAGCTGCTATCCCAATTCGACGATGAGGCATTGGATCCCATACCACTGCTACCTCTTGAGCATGCGTTGGTTTTCCCTTGAAGAGGAAAGGGTGATGCAGCAAAGTAGCGTAAGTATTTCCCTCAGTTTTTGAGAACCAAGGTATCAATCTAGTAGGAGATTACACGCAAGTCCCTCGTACCTGCCCAAACAAACAAGAACCTCGCAACCAACGCGATAAAGAGGTTGTCAATCCCTTCACGGTCACTTACAAAAGTGAGATCTGATAGAGATAATAAGATAAATATTTTTGGTATTTTTGTATAGATTGGAAAGTAAAGATTGCAAAATAAACGGTGACAGAAATGGCTAGTTGTTGGGAGAATAATATAATGGAGAATAGACCCCGGGGCATAGGTTCCACTAGTGGCTTCTCTCAAGATAGCAAATTCTACGGTGGGTGAACAAATTACTGTTGAGCAATTTATAGAAAAGCGAATAATTATGAGAATATCTAGGCATGATCATGCATATAGGCATCACGTCCGCGACAAGTAGACCGAAATGATTCCGCATCTACTACTATTACTCCACACATCAACCGTTATCCAGCATGCATCTAGAGTATTAAGTTCATAAGAACAGAGTAACACATTAGGCAAGATGACATGATCTAGAGGGATAAACTCAAGCAATATGATATAAACCCCATCTTTTTATCCTCGATAGCAACAATACAATGCATGCCTTGCTGCCCCTGCTGTCACTGGGAAAGGACATCGCAAGATTGAACCCAAAGCTATGCACTTCTCCCATTGCAAGAAAGATCAATCTAGTATGCCAAACCAAACTAATAATTCGAAGAGACTTGCAAAGATATTAAATCATTCATCGGATCTCGACAAACACACCGCAAAAAGAATTACATCGAATAGATCTCCAAGAGAATTGAGGAGAACTTTGTATTGAGATCCAAAGAGAGAGAATAAGCCATCTAGCTAATAACTATGGACCCAAAGGTCTGTGGTAAACTACTCGCACATCATCGGAGAGGCTATGGTGTTGATGTATAAGCCCTCCGTGATCGATTCCCCCTCTAGCGGAGTGCCGGAAAAGGACCCAAGATGGGATCTCACGGGTACAGAAGGTTGCGGTGGTGTAAATAGGGTTTCGTGGTGCTCCTCGATGTTTTCAGGGTATATGGGTATATAGGAGGAAGAAGTACATCGGTGGAGCTGCGAGGGGACCACGAGGGTGGGGGGCTCGCCTTCCTGCCTCGTGGCCTCCTCGCTTCTTTCTTGACGTCCACTCCATGTCTCCTGGATCATGTTTGTTCCAAAAATAACTCTCCCGAAGGTTTCATTCCGTTTGGATTCCGTTTGATATTCCTTTTCTGCGAAACACTGAAATGGGCAGAAACAACAATTTGCACTGGGCCTTTGGTTAGTAGGTTAGTCCCAAAAATAATATAAAAAGGTATATTAAAGCCCATTAAACATCCAAAATAGATAATATAATAGCATGGAACAATCAAAAATTATAGATATGTTGGAGACGTATCAAGCATCCCCAAGCTTAATTCCTACTCATCCTCGAGTAGGTAAATGATAAAAACAGAATTTTTGATGTGGAATGCTACCTGGCATAATTCTTAATGTAATTTTATTTATTGTGGCATGAATGTTCAGATCCGAAAGATTCAATAGAAAAGTTTAATATTGACATAAAAATAATAATACTTCAAGCATACTAACAAAGCAATTATGTCTTCTCAAAATAACATGGCCAAAGAAAGTTATCCCTACAAAATCATATAGTATGGCTATGCTCTATCTTCATCACACAAAGTATTTAAATCATGCACAACCCCGATGATAAGCCAAGCAATTGTTTCATACTTTTGACATTCTCAAACTTTTTCAATCTTCACGCAATATATGAGTGTGAGCCATGGACATAGCACCATAGGTGGAATAGAATGGTGGTTGTGGAGAAGACAAAAAGGAGAAGATAGTCTCACATCAACTAGGCGTATCAACGACCTATGGAGATGCCCATCAATAGATATCAATGTGAGTGAGTAGGGATTGCCATGCAACAGATGCACTAGAGCTATAAGTGTATGAAAGCTCAAAAAGAAACTAAGTGGGTGTGCGTACAACTTGCTTGCTCATGAAGACCTAGGGCATTTTGAGGAAGCCCATCATTGGAATATACAAGCCAAGTTCTATAATGTAAAATTCGCACTAGTATATGGAAGTGACAACATAAGAGACTCTCTATCATGAAGATCATGGTTCTACTTTGAAGCACAAGTGTGGTAAAAGGATAGTAACATTGCCCCTTCTCTCTTTTTCTCAAATTTGTTTCTTTGGGCCTTTTCTCTTTTTTTTATGCCCCCCTTTTTTGGTCCGGAGTCTCATCCCGACTTGTGGGGGAGTCATAGTCTCCATCATCCTTTCCTCACTTGGGACAATGCTCTAATAATGATGATCATCACACTTTTATTTACTTACAACTCAAAAATTACAACTCGATACTAGAACAAAATATGACTCTATGTGAATGCCTCCGGCAGTGTACCGGGATGTGCAATGAATCAAGAGTGACTTGTATGAAATAATTATAAAGGTGGCTTTGCCACAAATACGATGTCAACTACATGATCATGCAAGGCAATATGACAATGATGAAGCGTGTCATAACAAACAGAACGGTGGTAAGTTGCATGGAAATATATCTCAGAATGGCTATGGAAATTCCTTAATAGGTAGGTATGGTGGGTGTTTTGAGTAAGGTATATGGTGGGTGTATGGTACCGGCGAAATTTGCACGGTACTAGAGAGGCTAGCAATGGTGGAAGGGTGAGAGTGCGTATAATCCATGGACTCAACATTAGTCAGAAATAACACACATACTTATTGCAAAAATCTATTAGTTATCGAAACAAAGTACTACACGCATGCTCCTAGGGGGATAGATTGGTAGGAAAAGACCATCGCTCGTCCCCGACCGCCACTCATAAGGAAGACAATCAATAAATAAATCATGCTCCGACTTCATCACATAACGGTTCACCATACATGCATGCTACGGGAATCACAAACTTTAACACAAGTATTTATCAAATTCACAAAAACTCAACAAGCACGACTCTAATATCACCATCTTCATATCTCAAAACAATCATCAAGTATCAAACTTCTCATAGTATTCAATGCACTTTTTATGTTAGTTTTTATTATACCCATCTTGGATGCCTATCATATTAGGACTAATTTTATGGCAAATAAAATTACCATGCTGTTCTATGAGACTCTCAAAATAATATAAGTGAAGCATGAGAGATCAATAATTTCTATAAAATAAAACCATCACCGTGCTCTTAAAGGATATAAGTGAAGCACTAGAGCAAAATCATCTAGCTCAAAAGATATAAGTGAAGCACATAGAGTATTCTAATAAATTCCGATTCATGTGTGTCTCTCCAAAAGGTGTGTACAGCAAGGATGATTGTGGTAAACTAAAAAGCAAAGACTCAAATCATACAAGACGCTCCAAGCAAAACACATATCATGTGGTGAATAAAAATATAGCCTCAAGTAAAGTTACCGATAGATGAAGACGAAAGAGGGGATGCCTTCCGGGGCATCCCCAAGCTTAGGATTTTGGTTGTCCTTTAATTTTACCTTGGGGTTCCTTGGGCATCCCCAAGCTTAGGCTCTTGCCAATACTTATTCCAAACTCCTTCAAATCTTTACCCAAAACATGAAAACTTCACAACACAAAACTCAACAGAAAATCTCAAGAGCTCCGTTAGTATAGGAAAACAAACCACCACTTCAAGGTACTGTAATGAACTCATTCTTTATTTATATTGGTGTTAAACCTACTGTATTCCAACTTATCTATGGTTCATACCCCCCGATACTAGCCATAGATTCATCAAAATAAGCAAACAACACACGAAAAACAGAATCTGTCAAAAACAGAACGGTCTGTAGTAATATGCAGGTTTCGAATACTTATGTAACCCCAAAAATTCTGAAATAAATTGGTGTAAATGAGGAATTTGTCTATTAATCATCTTCAAAAATAATCAACCTAATCGCACTCTCCAGTAAAATCACAAAGACTTCCCCCAAGTCCTCACAAAGGTTCTACTTGGCACAAACACTAATTAAAAACATAAAACCACATCTAAACAGAAGCTATATGAATTATTTATTACTAAACAGGAACAAAAAACAAGAAACAAAAATAAAATTGGGTTTCCTCCCAACAAGCGCTATCGTTTAACGTCCCTAGCTAGGCATAAAAACAAGAATAGATCTAGGTATTGTCATCTTTGAGAGGCAATTCTTCAATAGAACACTTATAACACTTAGGTGTTTCCTTCTTTTTATTCAGAATCAAAATCCTAGGCAAGAAATCAAGAAATTCGTTTGTAGCAAAAGGCTCCTTAATGATAGCAAAAAAGTTGGGATGAACACTTATTGCTTTGAGATCCGCATTTTCCTTACTAGAAGATTCACCCTTTTTATTTTTAGGCACATACATAAACTTGGCAACTCTAGTAGTAGGAGGATTTGGAGTATTTTCCACGGAAGAAAAGGCAGACACTAAGTTGGTAATGATATCCTCAAGTTTATCAATTCTTGTGGAATCTTGATCTATCTTTTCGTTAACTATGGGTTCTTTTTCTTTAAAAAATTTCAGAGTAACTCCTACCTTAGATCCATATTGGGTAATCTGGTTGTGGATATTTTTATCCAAATTCTCAATCAACTCTATGGTGGCAACTTTATTTTCAATAATTTCAAGCCTTTTCATCACATGTTCCAAAGTTAAAATAGTTCCATTAACCAAGAGAGGTGGTGGCCCAAACAAATCTATCATAGCATTATAAGAATCAAAAGTATGGCTACCCAAGAAATTCCCTCCGGTAATGGTATCAAGAATATATCTATTCCATGGGGTGATGCCTACATAAAAATTGCAAATAAGAACGGAAGTGGATTGCTTCCAAGTGGATCTATTCTGAGCATTGCAAATTCTATACCAAGCATCTTTTAAATTTTCTCCCTTCCTTTGCTTAAAATTGAGAACTTCATGATCGGGAGTACTAACAATGATAGAAGGACTAGACATGATAGAAAAACCAATGATCTAACACATGGACACACAAGAAGCAAGCGAAAAGAAGGCGAACAGAAAAGAGGCGAACGGAAAAAAGGGCGAATAAAATGGCAAGGGTGAAGTGAGGGAGAGGAAAACGAGAGGGAAATGGCAAATAATGTAATGCGAGGGATAAGAGTTTGTGATGGGTACTTGGTATGTCTTGACTTGTGCGTAGATCTCCCCGGCAACGGCGCCAGAAATCCTTCTTGCTACCTCTTGAGCATGCATTGGTTTTCCCTTGAAGAGGAAAGGGTGATGCAGCAAAGTAGCGTAAGTATTTCCCTCAGTTTTTGAGAACCAAGGTACCAATCCAGTAGGAGATTACACGCAAGTCCCTCGTACCTGCACAAAAAACAAGAACCTTGCAACCAACGCAATAAAGGGGTTGTCAATCCCTTCACGGTCACTTACGAAAGTGAGATCTGATAGAGATAATAAGATAAATATTTTTGGTATTTTTGTATATATTGGAAAGTAAATATTGCAAAATAAACGACAACATAAATGGCTAGTTGTTGGGAGAATAATATAATGGAGAATAGACCTAAGGGCCATAGGTTTCACTAGTGGCTTCTCTCAAGATAGAAAATTCTACGGTGGGTGAACAAATTACTATCGAGCAATTGATAGAAAAGCGAATAATTATGAGAATATCTAGGCATGATCATGTATATAGGCATCACGTCCGCCACAATTAGACCTAAACGATTCTGCATCTACTACTATTACTCCACACATCGACCGCTATCCAGCATGCATCTGTCGGCGTCCTGGGAACGGGGGTCCCCAAACTTGCCTGCCTGCGGCCCGCGGCGTGGCTGAGCCTGTAGGCCGTACGACCCATCTTCACCAACAAAGCATCCAAGACCCTCGCGAGGCGGACGATGCAAGACCTCCTGGGGAGTAGCCTAGCTAGGTAGGCTCACGAGGAGCAGAGATATCAAGGCGGGGCAAACCTCATGAGGCCCTTGTGACGTGAGCCATGACGCACGACGCCAGGCAGGCGCCAGGCGGGGCGCCAGCACGCGTAGCGTCCTTGTTTCCTCTTTGGTGCTAAGGAGGCCAGTGCAGGCGAAGAGTACCGAGGCATCTGGCAAAGGTTGCTATATTGGTGCAACGAGACCAAGACCAGGAGGACGGCAAGACGGAGGTCATCGTGGAGCCCAAGACGGCGTCACCACAGAGCTTTTCGTAGGTGAAGACCACTTTTGTTAGGATAGCTTGTACTAGCTGCCCCCTTCAAATTGGCCCGCTATTGTTGGCTCCCTTCCCGCTCAATATTTGGGAAAAGGACCAGGGCCAATATAAATAGGACTAGCCACCACCCTAGCAAGGGACGGATCATTGAGACCATCCTCACACACACAAGCTCACCGAGCGCAAGAACACCCCAACCTTAGGAGGCTGTTCTTCCCTTGTACTGTTCATCATTAGCCCTAGAGGCAATCCACCACCACCACACTGGAGTAGGGTATTACACCACAACGGTGGCCTGAACCAGTATAAATTTTGTGTCTTTCTGTGTTGCGAGTTCGCCGAGTTCGTTCGCGAGATCTTAGCGAGCTAGGGCGTAGATTGGTGGGAAGGAAAGACTTCGCACGCACCCCAGTGTTCGAACCTTAAGGTTTTGCCGGAACCCCACATCCGACATTTGGCGCGCCAGGTAGGGGTCCGCCGGAGCTCCTCCTCCACCGGTCAGCTCGTCGACGCTCCTCAGCCACGATGTCCGGCGACTCAAGGGCCGGCTCCGACTGCTAGGCAGCCTAGCCAGCCCGGGCAGCGCCGCCTGTCCATGAAAGTCTCGACCCCGCACTCCAGGCGACACGGGCGCCGCCAAACTCCGCCGGGCGCGGGCAGCATGGCCAGGCGTCATCCACCCTCACCCCACGATAGGTACGGGCCGCCGCAAGAGCGGCAAGCCATGCCGCAGCAACGGCGCCGCACTCACGGCGGGAGCAAGCGAATATGCGGGCAGCATTCACCATGGCAAGGGAGCTGCTGCGGTGCAGACTGATGGAAAGCGGTTGGGACACACTGCTAGAGCGTGTTGCTGAGTTGCTAGATGCAGCGGTGTCAGGAGCACCACCCTTCAGCTATCTACTCCCTCCCCAGGCCACTGCAGGGCCGCGCGGCGAACCTCACCACATCCGCACGCGATCAACTACGCCCGGGGGCTTCTTCAACATCAGCACGACTAGCGGCGTAGGGGGCTCCGACTCCCCCATGTCGCATGCAGCGGGCAGGGGCGCAAGCGTTGCTCCCCACGGCCCCAGCCGGATGCCGTGCTATCATCCCCAGGGCGCCACCATGGGCCGAGCAGCATGGAGCGTGGGGCACCACGGCGAGGTGTTCGGGGTGACGGCCCCGGAAGCCTACGTGCCTCGCATGATGGACCAAGGGTACGCACCAGAGGACGACCCAGGCTCGTTCATTGGAGAAGATTGGGGAGAGGGGGCGCTAGGAGTCGAAGCCTTCCAAGAACCAACGGAGAACCACAACGATCGCGCCGACAACGGCAACTACAGGGTACCGCTAATCTCTTAGGAACAGGCTTATGCTAACCATGGGCTGCAGATCAATCAGGTTGCAGCGTCGATCGACGGCCCTGGCACAGCGACGCCCGTTCCGACAAGGGAGACACACTGGGGGCCGCCGGGAGGAAGCCAGTAGCAAGGCCCCTCCCCAAGGCACGCGAAACCAGGGGACACCCGGAGGTAGGCCCTTTGCCGAGGTGGCCTCCACAACCCTTCCCCCGGTAGAGGACCCATGGTCGCCGAGGGAACCGCTGGCATCCCCTTTCCCTCCTTTGTGTCATCCTCGTGACCGGTCGGCTCAAAGGAGGTCGAGGGTGGCGCCAGGCGGGGCCCTCGACTGGCGATATGAAGCAAGGCCAGTACCTGTGAAGCTTGCCGCCCGTGACACTCTCACGTAATAATAAGTTGGGGCTGTACACGCCCCGGAGTCTCGGGAGCGCCGGCCTCAGGCCCTGGGGCTCCCTCCCACGCCTAGTGGCAGCACTTAGCTCTGCACTGGTGAGAAGACTTGAAGACCCGAAGACTAGACTAGGTGCCAGACACGGCCTTTTGCTTTGGATCTCTCTTTCTATGGCTTTGCTTTCTGGATCTGGACTTAAGTTGAAGCTGGATTTTTATCGATGCACGCCGAGGGTGCCTTTTCTCGTTCGAGCCGTTTCTTGCCTTCTGGATCTCGTTTGGTTTGGGACTCTTGTCCATCACCTTTTCCTCGCAAAGCTCCTCGTGAGCCAGACCGCGCAAAGCACACGCTCATCAAGCTCGCGCTAGCACTACGCCTGGTGCTCACCTCTTACGGGCCCCCCCTCAAACGGGGCGGTAAGCTCTGCAGGATTCTCAGGAACTTGTCGCCTTGCGACCTAGCCCTAAGCTGGCGCTGACTAAGGTAAACCGCATTGGGAAACTCACCCCAGCCTCATAAGCTCACAAGGACAAGTACCCACATCACATGGGAAAGTAAAAAAAAATGCAATTTGCTTACACAAGGGGCTCCCCCTCTCAAAATGCTCTTACAAGTCTTCCAAGAGCCACGCCCGAGTTTTGCGTGAAGGATGAAACAACAGGCGAACATGGGATCAGCTAGAGATATCACTCGTTACATCACCAGCGCACGCATCACTCGCGTCGTCATCATCTTTGTCGGAATCGCCGCCGCCGTCGGCGACGCCTCCATCACCTCATCGTCTACGTCACCTTCATCCGCGACGACCACCACCGCGTCATCCTCCGAGGTGAAGGCCCTGACCAACGCGTCAACATGGTCCTCTACCCAACGCGCCAGGTCGCCCCGGACGGCCGTGGGTATGGGGGCAATGGCGGCATCGAAGTCAAAGTTGGGGTCGGCATTCAGAAGATGGCTGAAGACACGGGAGAAGGCGCGCTGAAGCAGGCCACGACCCCTCTCTTCCACAAGCTGCCGGGCTCTGGCAGATTGAGCCTCCAGGCGCGTCACCACCTCGGTGAAGAAGATCAGGTGGCTGGCATAGTCGTTCGAATGAGGGGCCAAGGCATTCTCGTCGCAGATATAACCCAGGGCGGTGTTGGCCCTGTTCCGAAGGTCTTGAAGCATAGGAGCATGCTCGCGCTCCAGCGTTCGACGTTGGAGAACTTCCTCCCTATTTTTTCGTGCGACGGCCTCGGCGTCGTCAACTCGCCTCCAGAGGGAAAGCAGCTCGGCGCGGGCGGAGGCCAAGTCCGCCTGCGCCATAACCAGGGTGGCGGTTGTGGCCTCCGCGCGCCTCTTGGCCTCGTCCAACCAGGGCCTGAGGGCAGCAGCCCTGCTCGCACCCTCCAGACCAGCGAGCTTTAGCTTCAAGTCGTACCTGCCCTCCAGATCTGCGCGGACCTCGGCCACCCGACAATTGATCTCCTCCTCGACTCCGGCCTCACGGGCCCCGACGGCATCTTCTGCTTGAGCGGCTTGACGCTCCCTCATCTCCAGTCGCTCGAGCTCGAGGCTGCGCTCCACGGCTTCCAGGGCCAGCGTCTCCTCGCGCTGCCGACCTCCTCTTCCTCTGCAGGCGTCCCCCTCAGCGATGCAAGAGCGGCCTCGCGTGCCTCCACTTGCTGTTCAAGGGACGCACTCCAGGCCTAAAGCCCCCACACGCGCTCCTCCGTAGCCTCGCGGCGACGATCGGCCTCGTGAGCTTCTTCCAAAGCTCGCGAGCGGGCCTCATTGGCAATCTTGAGGGACGCCTCAGCCTTCGTGTTCTCGAGGTCGCGCTGATAGCGACCAAGGTTGATAGCCACTCGCAGCTTGCGCCGCTCCTCCACCAACCGAAGATCTTTAGCCTCAAGACGTGAGTCGACAACCGCAAGCTCTTCACCAAGGCGCCTCATCGCGCCCATCGCCTCCTGGAAGAGCTCGTGGCGGACTATGCTGCGCCCGCGCTCGAGCTTGAACGCTCGACCCGCCTCGTCCTCCACCTCGGGGGCTGCAGGTGGAGCATCAAGTAGCGCGCCACCTCCCAGTTGGGGGCTAGGGGCTGGCACCGTGCCTGACGTCAGCCCATCCTCGCGGGAAGCCCAAGCTGAATGAGGCTCGCTGCTTGAAGAGGAACTGAAGACCGAGCTCATCTAGCGACTGCTCATGAGCAGAGGAGGAGCCTTGGGCACGCCTGCCGAGCTCCACGCCAGACCATGGGCGAGGGGCAGCCAAACCACGGACTCAACACGTCCCGAAGGCGGGGACGCTCCTCCGACCGACCCTGCTCCAGGGGCGGCAAGCAGGCCAGCAACGCTCAATGCCGACAGGGGAGTTGTTGAAGGAGGAGGCCACCTCTCGGGAGACGCAACAACTTCAGCAGGAGGAGCCCTGGAGGACAGGCGTCAGGATAAGAAGACCACACGCAAAAAGTCACAGTGACGAGATACTTACGCATCAATAGTGATGTACTTCTGTCACTTCAACGGCCCAAAAATCTTGCTGCCGCCAGGGGATCCCTTCCTCTTGCGGAGCTCCTCGAAGTCCACACAAAGGCGACCAAAGCGCTGGACGTGACGGCCGGTGCGCGGCGGAGCCGGAGAAGACTCAAGAGGGATGGCCTCAGGGGAGCCCGGCTGAGGTGAACAGCCCGACTCCTCCCCACTGCGACCTCCCGAGGCTCCTGGAGCCCCAGCCTCAGGAGCCGCATGTCGCGTCTCCTCGGCAACCGACGCCTCAGGAGGGGGGTAGCAGGCCCCCGAGGACGACGCCTCAAGATCACCACCCGGCATGCGCTCCTCAACACCTGAGCCGTCGGCCTCCGTCGCGGCTCGCTCCCCTACACCGTCACTTGGGGCGAGCCCGACACCGGCGGCGAAGAAGGGGACCACGATGATGGGGTTCTCGCGAGGCCCCACCAAGCCGATTGGGCGCAGCCCCCACTCATCAAAGGAGGGCATGTTCACGGCAAATGTGGCTTTGTTCTCATAGTGGTACAACATGCAGCTGTTCCTGGGCATCTCGTCTGGCAGAGGGACACCTGACAGGACCATGAGCACTGTTTGCTGCGTAGTGAGAGGAAGCCCATCCTCCTGAAACCTCATGTTGTCCCGTCTACTGAGCAAGTCCCACATCGGACGAGAATGGCGCTGGAGTGGAGCAACTCGACGCCTGACGAACTCTCTCACCACCATGGGCGCAGTCACGCCAAGGTCCTTCAACCACCTCAGCCTGGCCCAGATGGGGGCAAGGAAGGGGCTCGTGAGCTTCTGATGACCCCAGCCGGAGTTTGGAATAGCAGGCCCCACCGGAGCTTGGAGCAGTGGGTTGAGCACGCCGGCGTCAACAAACACCCATCGCGTATGGAACTCGCTCGTGGATGAAGGGAGCTCGAAGTCGATCCCCATGCCTGCTGTCGCAGCCACGGCCTGGAAGCCCACACACCCTGAGCTCTGCCGGGGACCGGTGAGATGCAGCGAGAAGAAGTGGCGGAGGAGTGCCACGGAGGGGGCGATGCCCACCATGGCCTCGCACACGAAGGCGAAGACAGCGAGAAGGGTCACGGCCTGAGGATCGAGGTGGAGCATGTGGATCTGATAGTGCTCGAGCACCGCGTTGAAGAAGGCGGAGAAGGGAGGAATCAGGCTAGCCCAGAGGGCATCAATGAAGATCGGAACCTTGGTAACTGCCTGACCATGCTGGTGCAAGACGCGGGCCAAGCCGGCATCTCTCCCCACTCGTTGAAACTGGAGGCAAGCATGGGGCGCACCTTGTCCATGGCCTCGGGTGGCCGAGCGCCGGCTCGAAGGATGGAGGCGCAGTTGGCGAGGACAAGGGTTTCTTCCCCTTTTCGGCTTGCTTCGGTGCCATGGCGGTGAAGCGGGCGGAGCACAGGTCAGACTGAGAAGGTGGAGCAGGGCGTCGAGGCAGCAGGGAGATTGGAAGAGCCGGGCATGGCGGAAAAAGAATAACTGTGTAAGAGGCGAGGCCGCATAGCCAGGCGGAATCAAGGGAAGCATGGGGAAGCGGAGACACCCAAGTCCAATCAACCACCACGTGTCAATTGAGGCCGCAGGCTTTTGGGGCCCGTGGCGCTCCGTACTTGGCCCTTGGCTTCGCCGCGAAGCCAAGCCCGAGCGCACATTGGGCCTGAGGCCTACTGTCGACGTCCTGGGAACGGGGGTCCCCAGACTTGCCTGCCTGCGGCCCGCGGCGTGGCTGAGCCTGCAGGCCGTACAACCCATCTTCACCAACAAAGCATCCAAGACCCTCACGAGGCGGACGACGCAAGACCTCCTCGGGAGTAGCCTAGCTAGGCAGGCTCACGAGGAGCGGAGATATCAGGGCGGGGCAAACCTCACGAGGCCCTCGTGACATGAGCCATGACGGACGACGCTAGGCGGGCGCCAGCACATGCAGCGTCCTTGTTTCCCCTTTGGTGCTAAGGAGGCCAGCGCATGCGAAGAGTACCGAGGCATCAGGCAAAGGTTGCTATATTGGTGCAATGAGACCAAGACCAGGAGGACGGCAAGACGGAGGTCATCGTGGAGCCCAAGACGGCGTCACCATAGAGCTTTTCGCAGGCGAATACCACTTTTTTCAGGATAGCTTGTACTAGCTCCCCCCCTTCAAATTGGCCCGCCATTGTTGGCTCCCTTCCCGCTCGATATTTGGGAAGAGGACCAGGGCCAATATAAATAGGACTAGCCACCACCCTAGCAAGGGACGGATCATTGAGACCATCCTCACACACACAAGCTCACCGAGCACAAGAACACCCCAACCTCAGGAGGCTGTTCTTCCCTTGTACTGTTCATCATTAGCCCTAGAGGCAATCCACCACCACCACACTGGAGTAGGGTATTACACCACAACGGTGGCCCGAACCAGTATAAATCTTGTGTCATTCTGTGTTGCGAGTTCGTCGAGTTCGTCCGCGAGATCTTAGCGAGCTAGGGCGTATATTGGTGGGAAGGAAAGACTTCGCGCGCACCCCAGTGTTCGAACCTTAAGGGTTTGCCGAAACCACACATCCGACAGCATCTAGAGTATTAAGTTCATAAGAACAGAGTAACACATTAGGCAAGATAACATCATGTAGAGGGATAAACTCAAGCAATATGATATAAACCCCATCTTTTTATCCTCGATGGCAACAATACAATACATGCCTTGTTGCCCCTGCTTTCACTGGGAAAGGACACCTCAAGATTGAACCCAAAGCTAAGCACTTCTCCCATTACAAGAAATATCAATCTAGTAGGCCAAACCAAACTAATACTTCAAAGAGACTTGCAAAGATATTAAATCATGCATAAAAGATTTCAGAGAAGAACCAAATATTGTTGATAGATAATCTTGATCATAAACCCACAATTCATCGGATCTCGACAAACACACCGCAAAAAGAATTACATCGAATAGATCTCCAAGAGAATCGTGGAGAACTTTGTATTGAGATCCAAAGAGAGAGAAAAAGCCATCTAGCTAATAACTATGGACCCGAAGGTCTGTGGTAAACTACTCACACATCATCAGAGAGGCTATGGTGTTGATGTAGAAGCCCTTCGTGATCGATTCCCCCTCCGGCGGAGTGTCGGAAAAGGCCCCAAGATGGGATCTCACGGGTACAGAAGGTTGCGGCTGTAGAATTAGGGTTTCGTGGTGCTCCTTGATGTTTTCATGGTATATGGGTATATATAGGAGGAAGAACTACGTCGGTGGAGCTGCGAGGGCCCCACGAGGGTGGGGGGCGCACCTGCCCCCTGGGCGCGCCCTCCTGTCTTGTGGCCTCCTCGCTTCTTTCTTGACGTCCACTGCAAGTCTCCTGGATCACGTTTGTTCCAAAAATAACTCTCCCGAAGGTTTCATTCTATTTGGATTCCGTTTGATATTCCTTTTCTGCGGAACACTGAAATAGGCAAAAAAACAATTTGCACTGGGCCTTTGGTTAGTAGGTTAGTCCCAAAAATAATATAAAAAGGTATATTAAAGCCCATTAAACATCCAAAACATATTATGTAATAGCATGGAACAATAAAAAATTATAGATACGTTGGAGACGTATCAACCACCTGTGCGTAATACGACTGACGGACCCGATAGACCACCACGTGGCCGGGACAGAGCGGCAACGCAAGCCAAACACCAGCCCGCACCACCTCACCGTAAAAGCAGAGAAACAACAGCTCGGGGATACACATATGACCTACGACAGGACCTGGAAAATAGGGCAGGTCAGACCAGGTCAATCTATGGATCACGAGGGTGTGCTCTAGTGCGAGAGGCGGGCTATCAAGCCCGGTGCGATGAACACAACCAACCCCATGCTGAAACCGCATACGGACTCCATCCGAACTACGTCATGACATGGCCCGATACAGAGGCGCCGCACACCCCCTATGCTTCACCGATGAGGTAATGGAGCATGAGTTCCCTGAAGGGTTTAAACCCGTGAACATCGAATCCTACGACGGCACAATAGATCCCGCATTATGGATTGAAGATTTTCTTCTCCACATTCACATGGCTCGCGGTGATGATCTACACACAATCAAATACCTTCCCCTAAAACTTAAGGGGCCAGCTAGTGAGGGAGTCCTGGATTAAGGGGTCCTCAGGCATCCGGCCTATGTGACGTGGGCCAGACTGATGGGCCGTGAAGATACAAGATAGAAGACTTCCTCCCATGTTCGGATGGGACTCTCCTTTGCGTGGAAGGCAAGCTTGGCATTCGGATATGAAGATTCCATCCTTTGTAAACCGACTCTGTACAACCCTAGGCCCCTCCGGTGTCAATATAAACCGGAGGGTTCAGTCCGTAGAGGCAATCATAATCATACAAGCTAGGCGTCTAGGGTTTAGCCATTACGAACCCGTGGTAGATCAACTCTTGTAATCCTCATATTGATCAAGATCAATCAAGCAGGAAGTATGGTATTACCTCCATCATGAGTGCCCAAACCTGGGTAAACATCGTGTCCCTGTCTCCTGTTACCATCAACCTCAGACGCACAGTTCGGGACCCCCTACCTGAGATCTGCCGGTTTTGACACCGACATTGGTGCTTTCATTGAGAGTTCCGCTGTGGCGCGCCTTGTCATCAAGGACAGTATCACCTCCGGAGGAGCCCTGGCCCCAGGCCAAACCCTCCGGCTGGGCGGCTTTACCATGAACGCCCGTTCGGCCGTCAAGCTGATGATGACTTCTCAGGTCATCGAACAATCGTCTCCATGTTGATTCCAAATACTCCAAACGGATGGATCTGGCATAGTTATCGTCTTTAAACGAACTCCTCGATCACATCGCTGCCATGGGGGTCGCTATAGACTACGATGTAACACCCCGGATGTAACTTTCCCAATTTGTACTCCAACTCTTGCCGTTTCCGGCGTTAAGTTAATTTATTTTCTCGGGTTCGGGTTTTTGTCTCCGTGTGTTGTTATCATTGTCATACATCTCATATCATGTCATCATGTGCATTGCATTTGCATATGTGTTCGTCTCATGCATTCGAGCTTTTTCCCCGTTGTCCGTTTTGCATTCCGGCGCTTCGTTCTCCTCCGGTGGTCATTTCTACCTTTCTTTCGTGTGTGGGGGTTAAACATTTCCGGATTGGACCGAGACTTTCCAAGCGGCCTTGGTTTACTACCGGTAGACCGCCTGTCAAGTTTCGTATCATTTGGACTTCGTTTGATACTCCAACGGTTAACCGAGGGACCAAGAAGGCCTCGTGTGTGTTGCAAACAAACACCCCTCCAATTTGGCCCAAAACCCACCTAAGCCTTCTCCATCATCTAGAGCGTTCGATCACGATCTCGTGGCCGAAAACCGCACCTCATTTGGACTCTCCTAGCTCCCTCTACCTCTATTTAAAGTCCCCTCCCGAAATTTTTCGGATCTCTCCACCCCTAACCCTAAAATATCTCCTCCGCCGCCGCCGGACACGTCCGAACGGAGCGGACGTGTCCGCTCGCCGCCACCGACCAACCGCGCGGTGCCACGTGGCACCCCGGCGCCCGCCGCCGCCGCGGCCCGCAGGAGCCCGCGGCCTGCCCTCCTCCACCGTCTCCCGGGCCGCGCCTCCACCGCGCCCCCCCGCCGCGAGCTCCGCCGCGCGCCTCCGAACCGCCCGCCATCGCTCCTCCGCCGCTCCGCCGCCTCCCCGCTGGCGCGCCCCGTGATGAGGACATCAATACCATTGTTACACCCACAGCCCCTACTGTTACATATACTGGACCAATTACTAGAGCTCGCGCACGCCAATTAATTTACCAGGTACTTTCGTTTCTTGGTAATGATTCTAATGTTCATGAGATTATGATGCTGCCTAAATTGGATACATTTGTTTTGCTTTCAAATGAAGGGCCTAGCTTGGAGAAGGATGAACATTGGAGCAAGAACACGCATGATGTTGATGGCATGCGCAAGGGGATCAAGAACGGAGTTACAAGTGATGATTTCAGGACTTTGAAGCCGCCATAAGGAGTGCATGAAGCCATGGACGAAATATACAAGATGCCACTTCATAATATTCGTCCATAGGCTATTCTAGGTGCTGCGTCACCTTATTAATGGGCCAGGCCCATGTAATTTCGAAATACTTAAGTATAGGCTATTTTTAGAGTCCGTATGTGTGGGGAAACAATTAGGGTTGGTTTCGGACCCCACCCTCAAGGGCCACAAAATTCCCCTCTCTTCCTCCATATATACAGCCCTTAGGGCATCGTTTAGACTTTGGGTTTTGTTTAGATTAAAAGTTCGCCATAGCTGCAACTTCGCGTACTTCGTTTGTGTCCAACGACCAGACCAAGACGTCACAGAACCCCACCTTGATCAATAAAGCTTTCATCTTATATTCGCAATATCCCGATTGCAATCTCAGTTTCTTGCTTGTTCTTCGTTTGCTCGTAGGAAACAGGCCCTCGTGGTCAGGTTGATCGTGCTCCGGCCTGGTCAATAACCCCTCGGAAGTTGGTTTAGCGATTGCTAAGGCGCGACGTCTCGCACGTTCGTAGTCGGATCGTCAAGGTCGACTCCCATAGAAAACGATAGCCACCATCTCATCGAAACATCGGGACACCTTTGCCTCTATCAAGTGGTATCAGATTTCCAGGTTGCTTGGTGAGATTTTACAGTTTTTCGTAGATTAGATTGAGTCTGTTCTTCATACCTATAGTCCACGAAAAAGCCACAAAAAAAATTAGGGTTAGTTCATCATATCCGAACCAATCTGAGCCTTTGCATAATCTTTTTAGGGTTTTTGCTTTGTTGAATTTGCGGTTGCATCGTCGTGTCAAGTTGCTGGTCTTAGAGTCTAGTCTTTTAGAGTTTCGAGTTCTGGTCATAAGTTGTCACGCCACCGCCGCACCATCATCATCGCCCACAAAAAAAAAAGAGTCTGGAGACCCCCCGGGCAGTTTTTAGGCCAAAATTTTCACGGGCAAAAATATTTTTTCCCTATCCTATTTTTAGGCTTTTCTGAGTCTTTTGAGCCACGTGCCATCATAGTGATTTTTTGTCGCACTTTTTCGTCGTCGCTGCCCTGATTTCCGAAAAAAAAGTGAAAAAAAAAATTTCGTGCCCATCCTATCAGTTTGACGAGGGAAGAGTTTTGAGACACTCGCCATTATAGTAATTTTTCGCAAAAAAAAGAGGAGCGCAAAAAAAAGAGGAGCGCAAAAAAAAAGCGAAAAAAAAAGTTCCAGAGTGTGCTTTTCCCTTATTTACGTGCAGCGCCGTGATTTTGTTAGTGTTCTAGGCTCGCGTCTCTAGCACGGTCTAGCCTAGGACCAGCACAGTACCGTCGTTGAGCGTTTATTCAACTTTGCATCTCTGAATTGATTATTGCTGACCCTTTTTGCTACCATACTATAAGCCTTCCCAGCTCCACATACCTCTACGTCGTGCGTTTGACTCTCCCTGGCAATCGCTCTATCCAAGCTTTTGAGAGTTTTGACTACAACGGTTGCCGATCACCGCCTGCTGCTGGGTAAGAACTGGTAAGAATTTGAGATTTGCTTGACGGATTTGTGACACCCGCCACCACCACCTCTTGTTAGTATTCTGTAGGATCATATTCTTGTGTGTTTTCTATTGTTGCTAACCATGGCAGGATCACAAGCCGACGAGACTGACTGGGAGAACATGACGAATCAGGAGTTGCATGATAAATTTCAACAAATGATGAATGGACAGGTGCAGGATGTGCTAAACAGATTTGAAGAGGCCATGGAGAAGATAGATGACATGGAGAAGACGTTCGAAACAAAGCTCGATAACAGGTTTAATGAATTGCTCGCGCGTCTTCCACCACCACCACCGGCTGCACCTAATGCACCTCTACAACAACAACAACGACGACTACCTACACATCGTGAAACAGCCCTCCGCCGAGCGAGCCGTCTCCCTCTTGCACCTGGCCAAACTGTTGGTGCTGCTGTTGCTACTTCTGTGGCTCCTGCTGCTGATGCGGAGGAGGATGATTTTGCTAGCGATTACGAGGATGAGGTTGATCAAAATCAGAACTACGTGCCACCACCAGCACAGCAACCATCAGGTCGTCCACATGCAAATAATGGCAATGGTAGGGCTCACCCTCAGGTACGAGATCATGACCATCTCCCTAAACTAAAATTGAATATTCCACCATTTGAGGGTAGATATGTTCCTGATATATATCTTACTTGGGAGTTAGAAACTGAACAACGATTTACATGTTTACAATATCCCGAGGAGAGACGTGTTCCTGCTGCTGTTTGTGCATTCACTAGTTTTGCATGTGTTTGGTGGTCTGAGCATTGTAGATTATATCCCATTCCTGCTACTTGGGCTGCTTTGAAAACTGCTATGCGTACTCGTTGGGTTCCACCATATTATCAACGTGAATTACTTCAAAAATTGCAGCGCTTAAGACAGGGAAAAAATTCTGTAGAAGAATATTATCAGGAATTACAAACTGGCATGATTAGATGTGGTATTGTTGAGGAGAATGAAGCTATGCTTGCACGTTTTATGGGTGGATTAAATAGAGAGATTCAGACGATTCTAGAGTATAAGGAGTATACTAATATCACTCGTTTATTCCATCTTGCTTGTAAAGCTGAACGTGAAGTGCAGGATCGACAGGCATTGGCGCGGACTAACTTTTCTGCAGGTCGACCTTCTTCATGGACACCACGTGCATCATCTACTTCCACACGTTCTGCTTCACCGGCGCCTCCGTCGGCTGCCACCTCCAACCGTGATACAATAAAGCAGGCACAATCACCACTATCTGCCAAGAGCACACCTTCTGGGCCTGCAAAGAGCTCTTCTTCATCCATGGCATCAACAGGGCAAACACATGATATTATTTGTCGACGTTGCAAGGGTGGAGGTCATTATGCGAGAGAATGCCCATCTAAGCGTGTGATGATTGTTACTGAGGATGGTGGGTATGAGTCCGCTAGTGACTATGATGAGGAGACTTTGGCTCTTATTACACGTGACGAACACAGTGGAGACGATTCTGATCATGAGACGCAATACATGGCTCCTGAAGATGCTGACAGGTATGAATGTTTAGTTACTCAACGTGTTTTGAGTGTGCAGGTTACACAAGCTGAGCAAAATCAGAGGCATAATTTGTTCCATACAAAGGGAGTTGTGAAGGAACGTTCTGTTCGCGTGATCATAGATGGAGGGAGTTGCAACAACTTGGCTAGCATCGAGATGGTGGAGAAGCTATCTCTCACCACAAGACCACATCCACATCCTTACTACATCCAATGGTTCAACAACAGCGGCAAGGTTAAGGTAACACATACTGTTCGTGTGCATTTTAGTATCTCTACATATGCTGATTATGTTGATTGTGATGTGGTACCGATGCAAGCATGTTCCTTATTACTTGGTAGACCATGGCAATTTGATAAAAATTCTATTCACCATGGTCGACACAATCAGTATACTCTTGTTCATAAGGATAAAAATATTACTTTGCTTCCTATGACTCCTGATTCCATTTTGAAAGATGATATTAATAGAGCTAATAAAGCAAAACAGGAGAAAACTAAGAGTGAAAATCAGATTGTGGCAAAAGAATTTGAGCAACAAATGCAGCCTAATAATAATAAACAATCTAGTGTTGCTTCTGAAATTAAATTGAGAAGTGCATGTTTACTTGCCACCAAATCTGATATTGATGATCTAGATTTTAGCAAATCTGTTTGCTATGCTTTTGTGTGCAAAGAGGCATTATTTTCATTCGAGGACGTGCCTTCCTCTTTGCCTCCTGCTGTCACTAACATTTTGCAGTAGTTCGCCGACGTCTTTCCACAAGACGTGCCACCGGGATTACCACCTATTCGCGGGATTGAGCATCA
Source organism: Triticum urartu (assembly GCF_003073215.2). Lineage (NCBI taxonomy): Eukaryota > Viridiplantae > Streptophyta > Magnoliopsida > Poales > Poaceae > Triticum > Triticum urartu. Next base: position 231,940,125 of record NC_053026.1, read on the forward strand.
AATTGACTTAATTCCCGGTGCATCATTACCCAACCGGGCACCATACCGTACCAATCCAGAGGAGACGAAGGAGATTATGCGTCAAGTACAAGAACTGCTCGACAAAGGTTATATACGCGAATCCCTTAGTCCTTGTGCTGTTCCTATCATTTTAGTGCCGAAAAAGGATGGTATGTCGCGTATGTGCGTTGATTGTAGAGGCATTAATAATATTACTATTCGTTATCGTCATCCTATTCCTAGGCTAGATGATATGCTTGATGAATTGAGTGGCTCTACAATATTCTCCAAAGTTGATTTGCGTAGTGGTTACCATCAAATTCGTATGAAATTGGGAGATGAATGGAAAACAGCATTTAAAACTAAGTTTGGATTATATGAGTGGTTAGTCATGCCTTTTGGGTTAACTAATGCACCTAGTACTTTCATGAGGTTAATGAACGAAGTTTTACGTGCTTTCATTGGACGATTTGTGGTAGTTTACTTTGATGACATATTGATTTATAGCAAATCTTTGGAGGAACATTTGGAACATTTACGTGCTGTTTTTATTGCTCTACGTGATGCACGTTTGTTTGGTAACCTTGGAAAGTGCACCTTTTGCACCGACCGAGTATCTTTTCTTGGCTATGTTGTTACTCCACAGGGAATTGAAGTTGATAAAGCCAAGATTGAAGCTATTGAGAGTTGGCCGCAGCCCAAAACGGTCACACAAGTGAGGAGTTTCCTTGGCCTCGCTGGTTTCTATAGGCGTTTTGTGAGAGATTTCAGCACCATTGCTGCACCTCTCAACGAGCTTACAAAGAAGGATGTACCTTTTGTTTGGGGTACGGCACAGGAAGAAGCCTTCACGGTATTGAAAGATAAGTTGACACATGCTCCTTTACTCCAACTTCCTAATTTCAATAAGACTTTTGAGCTTGAATGTGATGCTAGTGGAATTGGATTAGGAGGTGTGTTATTACAAGATGGAAAACCTGTTGCATACTTTTCTGAAAAATTGAGTGGGCCTAGTCTGAACTATTCTACTTATGATAAAGAATTATATGCTCTTGTTCGGACCTTAGAAACATGGCAACATTATTTATGGCCCAAGGAATTTGTTATACATTCTGATCATGAATCTTTGAAACACATTAAAAGTCAAGCAAAACTGAACCGTCGACATGCTAAATGGGTTGAATTCATTGAGACTTTCCCTTATGTGATTAAACACAAGAAGGGTAAAGAAAATGTTATTGCTGATGCCTTGTCTCGTCGTTATACTATGCTTTCACAACTTGACTTTAAAATATTTGGTTTGGAGACCATCAAGGATCAATATGTTAATGATGCTGAATTTAAAGATGTATTGCAGAATTGTAAGGAAGGGAGAACTTGGAACAAGTTCGTTCTTAACGATGGATTTGTGTTTCGTGCTAACAAGCTATGCATTCCAGCTAGCTCCGTTCGTCTTTTGTTGTTGAAGGAGGCGCATGGAGGAGGATTAATGGGACACTTTGGCGTCAAGAACACGGAGGATATACTTGCTACACATTTCTTTTGGCCAAAGATGAGACGGGATGTTGAGCGTTTTGTTGCTCGCTGCACTACATGTCAAAGAGCTAAGTCACGACTCAATCCTCATGGTTTATATATGCCTTTGCCTGTACCTAGTGTTCCTTGGGAGGATATATCTATGGACTTTGTTTTAGGTTTACCTAGAACAAAGAAGGGGAGGGATAGCATATTTTTTGTCGTGGATAGGTTCTCGAAAATGGCACACTTTATACCATGTCATAAAAGCGATGATGCTGTTAATGTTGCTGATTTGTTCTTTTGTGAAATTATTCGCTTACATGGTGTGCCAAATACTATTGTTTCAGATCGTGATACTAAATTTCTTAGCCACTTTTGGAGATGTTTATGGGCTAAGTTGGGGACTAAGCTGCTTTTTAGTACTACTTGTCACCCCCAAACTGATGGACAAACTGAAGTAGTCAATAGAACACTGTCTACTATGCTTAGGGCTGTTTTGAAGAATAACAAGAAAATGTGGGAAGAATGCTTGCCTCATATTGAATTTGCTTATAATCGTTCATTGCATTCTACTACTAAGATGTGCCCTTTTGAAATTGTGTATGGTTTCCTACCTCGTGCACCTATTGATTTGTTGCCTCTTCCATCTTCGGAGAAGGTTAATTTTGATGCTAAAGACGTTCTGAATTGATTTTAAAAATGCATGAGTTAACTAAGGAAAACATTGAGCGTATGAATGCTAAATATAAACTTGCTGGAGATAAGGGTAGAAAACATGTTGTGTTTGCACCTGGAGATCTTGTTTGGTTACATTTGCGTAAAGATAGATTTCCTAATCTGCGCAAATCAAAGCTAATGCCACGTGCTGATGGTCCTTTTAAGGTTTTAGAGAAAATAAATGATAATGCATATAAACTTGAGCTACCTGCAGATTTTGGGGTTAGTCCCACTTTTAATATTGCAGATTTGAAGCCTTATTTGGGTGAGGAAGATGAGCTTCCGTCGAGGACGACTTCATTTCAAGAAGGGGAGGATGATGAGGACATCAATACCATTGTTACACACACAGCCCCTACTGTTACATATACTGGACCAATTACTAGAGCTCGCGCACGCCAATTAATTTACCAGGTACTTTCGTTTCTTGGTAATGATTCTAATGTTCATGAGATTATGATGCTGCCTAAATTGGATACATTTGTTTTGCTTTCAAATGAAGGGCCTAGCTTGGAGAAGGATGAACATTGGAGCAAGAACACGCATGAAGTTGATGGCATGCGCAAGGGGATCAAGAACGGAGTTACAAGTGATGATTTCAGGACTTTGAAGCCGCCATAAGGAGTGCATGAAGCCATGGACGAAATATACAAGATGCCACTTCATAATATTCGTCCATAGGCTATTCTAGGTGATGCGTCACCTTATTAATGGGCCAGGCCCATGTAATTTCGAAATACTTAAGTATAGGCTATTTTTAGAGTCCGTATGTGTGGGGAAACAAGAGTTAGGGTTGGTTTCGGACCCCACCCTCAAGGGCCACGAAATTCCCCTCTCTTCCTCCATATATACAGCCCTTAGGGCGTCGTTTAGACTTTGGGTTTTGTTTAGATTAAAAGTTCGCCATAGCTGCAACTTCGCGTACTTCCTTTGTGTCCAACGACCAGACCAAGACGTCACAGAACCCCACCTTGATCAATAAAGCTTACATCTTACATTCGCAATATCCCGATTGCAATCTCAGTTTCTTGCTTGTTCTTCGTTTGCTCGCAGGAAACAGGCCCTCGTGGTCAGGTTGATCGTGCTCCGGCGTGGTCAATAACCCCTCGGAAGTTGGTTTAGCGATTGCTAAGGCGCGACGTCTCGCACGTTCGTAGTCGGATCGTCAAGGTCGACTCCCACAGAAAATGATAGCCACCATCTCATCGAAACATCGGGACACCTTTGCCTCTATCACCCCGCCGCCGCACCGGGCCGCCGCGGCCGCCGCCGCGCTCCGCCGCCCCGGTCGCGCCTCGCCGCCCGGCCGCCACCGCCATCACCATCGCCGCCCGGCCGTCTCCCCCTCCTCCGGCGTCATCCCCGCTGCCGGTGAACAGTGCCCCGGCCATCCTCGAAGTCCGCGCCCGGCCAGATCTGAGATCTGTTTTTTTTCGGGTTGACTTTTCTCAGAAAACCCTAATCCATGTGCCTATCTTCATCATGCTATAACTTTGCATCCGTAGCTCCGATTCATGCATATAGCATATCAAAATGTTCATCGCAGAGAGAACATCATTTCATTCCATTGCATCATTTTCATTTGAGTTCATCTTGATGCCCGAAATGCTGTTAGAAGAGGGCTACTTGAGTTAATTGTCAGATCTGCTACTCCATTTAGCTTTTTGTCATTTTTGCCATGATTATTGTGTGCATGATATGCCCATGAGTTCTACATATGTTTTGTTAAGGGTTTTGCCATCTTTCCAGAGGTTCAACCCATGTATTTTTGTGATGAGTGTGGTGACTAGCACAAGGTCGCAAAGTGGTGCACTTAGTAATTCTGTTTTTAGGGACTTAGCATTTCCACTAAGTCCTTGATCTGTTTATCTCATGATGCCATATGTTCATGTTGTTTCCTAGTGATCCGTGCCTCTTTTGAGGATGATCAGTAAGGATGTTTTATTAATCTTGTAGTGCTCTATCCATCCATGTCTTTGTTTGCAATTATGGAGCAACCTAGCTTGAGTCAACCGAGCTCTACTTTTGCTACTTTGTGAATCTGGGCAGATTGTCAACTTGTTTGCAATTTTGCCGATGATGTTGTAGTTGATCCGTGCATGCAATGCTATTGTTCTTGCCATGTATAGCTTGCATTTTGTGTATTCTTGATATATGTATGCTTAGCTTATCATGACTTTCTCCGTAGTGAGTGCATCGAGCTCGTAAACATGCCTACTTGAGATATGTTTCAGCATGTTCCAGCTTTCACTAAGACTGTGACCTGTTTATGTTTTTACCATGTTCACATGCTTGCAATTGTATTTTCTGATCCCTTTTGGCTCAAGGTCACTAAGGGACTTTTGTTAAGCTCTTTGAATAGCTCCATGCCATACTTTACTTTGCCATGTTCAGGTCCTGTAGCATGTATTTTGTTGCTCCGAAGAGTGCTACCTGATCTGAAATTCCAGACAAGTGTTAATTTCACTAAGTCTGAGATCTGCTTGCCATATGCATTTTTGCCATGCTTGTTTGAACATGTTAATGGATGATTTGGCCGTAGCTCAGTGCTAGACTTTTGTTAAGCATCTTGAATGCATCCCTGCCATGTATTTTGTTGTCATGTTTGGGTCCTGTAGCATGTTCATCTCATTGCATTTAGACGGCTACTTGCTGTAAATCGCAGACCGGTGCCATATTTGAATCGCTTGCCATTTCCAAACCGTAACTCCGATTCCGGCATTCTTTATTTCGTTTTCAAGCGATTTCATCTCATATTTCCAGTGGCACACTTGGATTTCCAAGTTGAGGCCAGGTTCTTGCATTTCCTGTCATATCTTGCATATGCATCCCGCATCGCATCCCGCATAGCATATCATCTTTGCATCATGTTGTTTGATCTTTGCACGTGGTTGATTGTGTCCTTGTTGCTTGTTTGTCTTGTTTGGGTAGAGCCGGGAGACGAGTTCGCTAACAAGGAGCCCGTTGAGTTTTCTTTCGAGGATCCAGTCAACTCTGACAACTATGCAGGCAAGATGATCATACCCTCGAAATCACTACTATCTTTGCTATGCTAGTTTGCTCGCTCTTTTGCTATGCCAATTCTACGATGCCTACCACTTGCTTTCAAGCCTCCTAAATTGCCATGTCAAACCTCTAACCCACCATGTCCTAGCAAACCGTTGATTGGCTATGTTACCGCTTTGCTTAGCCCCTCTTATAGCGTTGTTAGTTGCAGGTGAAGATTTGGAGACCTTTCCTTGTTGGAACATTTATTTATTTGTTGGGATATCATTATATTGCCATGTCATCTTAATGCATCTATATACTTGGTAAAGGGTGGAAGGCTCGGCCTCTCACCTAGTGTTTTGTTCCACTCTTGCCGCCCTAGTTTTCCGTCATATCGGTGTTATGTTCCCGGATTTTTGCGTTCCTTACGTGGTTGGGTTATAATGGGAACCCCTTGATATTTCGCCTTGAGTAAAGCTTTTCCAGCAATGCCCAACATTGGTTTTACCATTTGCCACCTAGCCTCTTTTCCCTTGGGTTTGTGGAGCCCAAGGGTCATCTTATTTTAAACCCCCCCCCGTGCCAGTGCTCCTCTGAGTGTTGGTCCACCTGTCAGCTGCCGGTGGCCACCAGGGGCAACTCTGGGCTGGCCTACCCGTACCTAGGACAATCTGAGTGTGCCCTGAGAAAGAGATATGTGCAGCTCCTATCGGGATTTGTCGGCACATTCGGGCGGTGTTGCTGGTCTTGTTTTAACCTGTCGAAGTGTCTTGAAGAACCGAGATACCGAGTCTGATCGGAGCATCTTGGGAGGAGGTCTATTCCTTCGTTGACCGTGAGAGCTTGTCATGGGCTAAGTTGGGACTCCCCTGCAGGGATTTGAACTTTCGAAAGCCATGCCCGCGGTTATGGGCAGATGGGAATTTGTTAATGTCCGGTTGTAGATAACTTGAACCTTAACTTAATTAAAATGAATCAACTGAGTGTGTTACCGTGATGGCCTCTTCTCGGCGGAGTCCGGGAAGCGGACACGGTGTTGGAGTAATGTTTGCGCAGGTGGTTCTCTAGTTTCTCGCTCGCGCTTTGCCTCCTCTTCTCGCTCTCTTTTGCGAATAAGTTAGCCACCATATTTGCTAGTCGCTTGCTGTAGCTCCACATGTTTACCTTGCCTTACCTATAAGCTTAAATAGTCTTGATCGTGAGGGTGCGAGATTGTTGAGTCCATGTGGCTCACAGATTACTATTACACCAGATGCAGGGCCTGATGATTCCGCTCAAGGAGACGCGTTTTTGCTCAAGTGGGAGTTTGACGAAGACTCTCAACGTTACTATGTTTCCTTTCCTGATGATCAGTAGTGGTGCCCAGTTGGGGGTGATCGGGACCGTGTCGCATGTTGGGTTATCTTTTATTTTGGCGCCGTAGTCGGGCCATGAGTGTTTGGATGATGTAATGTTATTTATGTACTTGATTGATGTGGCGAGTGTAAGCCAACTATGTTATCTCCCCTTTATGATTTATATTACATGGGATGTTGTGAAGATTGCCTAACTTGCGACTTATGCCTTCAATGCGATTATGTCTCTAAGTCGTGCCTCGGCACGTGGGAGCTATAGTCGCATCGAGGGTGTTACAAGTTGGTAATCAGAGCCTTCCCCGACCTTAGGAGCCCCATTGCTTGATCGTTTTTAGCCGTCGAGTTGTGTCTAGAAAAATGTTTTGAGTCATTTAGGAATTATATATCGGAGAGTTTAGGAATTCTTTTTACTTCCCAGTCTCCTCATCGCTTTGGTAAGGCATCCTGACGTAGAGTTTTGACTCTTCTCTTCTCAAATTTCACTAAATTTTTTTTAGGATCACGCGGGTATCTTGGAATTGTTCCGATGGTTTTATGATGAGAACATTGTCTTGGTGCCTCCTGTCAGGGGTTTAGTGGAAGTGTCCCGGGGAGTTGAGCTCTGAGGTTCTTCATCATTATTTTATCGTTGCAGTTCTGGAATACCTGAGTTTAGTACGCCGACATCGAAAATCTCTTTTATGCAGTTCGTTGGTGAGATAACCTCGACGCCACCTAGTACTGGGGCAGGAGTTCGGGAGTATCGCCATAACTTGTATAACGGATGCTTTTCGAAGGTTGAGGTAGATGGTTTCCAAAGGTTTCTTGGTTATGTGTTGAAGGATGGATACAGCTGGATGTAGGATTTGCTAGATTTGGGTGAGATATTATGCTTCCCCTGTATCCCCAACACCTGATTGCATAACTGGAAAGGTTCGGGAGTTTCATAGGTGGGAATTCTAGTAGCTCTAGTTCTTCTTCCACGGATATTGGTTTGAGATTGGGATTTCTTACCGATTATTCGTTCTTGATCCGTACCTTGTTGATTTATTTCTCTACCTTAATTCTAAGTGGCTTCTCAATTTAGGGATATGTGACCATTTCAAGAGGAATGCATTCGTTCATTTTGTTCGGATGTGAAGACTATATGTTGTAATTTTCATTCCATTGGATTCAGCTTCAATAATTGTCTATCAATGTGCTAATGGATGTTAACCACTTCAGGATGGCTCCTCCAACGCGCACGACTCCGAATCCTGATCCGCCACCACTTCCACCTCCTCCGGAGGCATGGCAAGCTGTGATGGCCGCAACCAATGCGAACACACAGTTGATCATGAAAATTCTCCAAGAGCGCAATCAAGGCAACCAAGGGAATCAAGGCAACAATCAGAATCACTTTGCTACACTCAACCAGTTCCTTGCTAATGGGCCAAAGACTTTCAGCAATTGTGTTGAGGCAACCGATGCTGACGATTGGCTTGTGGATCTTTGCAAGCATTTCGAGTGCAGTAACGTCAGGCCTGAGGACTTTTTCAAGTTCGCTTCCTTCCAACTAAAAGATCAAGCTACAGAATGGTTCCAGCAGTACAAGGATTCCAGAGGTGGATGTGTTATCACTTGGGATGATTTCCGTCGAGATTTTCGAGCTCATCATATTCCCCAGAGCGTGGTTGAAAGCAAGCGTGAGGAATTCCACAATCTGAAGCAAGGCTCTTTGTCTGTCTATGACTACAACAAGTTGTTTCAGAAGCTCGCCCGCTTTGCTAAGCAGGACGTACCTGATGAGAAGAGCATGATATACCAGTTCAAGGGTGGTCTCAGAGAAGAAATTCAGCTAGCTCTTGTTCTCTTTGAGCCCTTGATATACGATGAGTTCTACAACATGGCATTGAAGCAAGAGGCTGCTCAGTTGAGGTGTGATGCTTCCAAGAAGCGAGTCAGAGATGTTACTCCTTCTTCCTCTACTCAAGGGGCCAAGCAGCAGAAGTATTGGCTTCCTCCTCCTCCGTTCCGTCAGCCATATCAGCAGAAGAGCAAAGGTGGCAGTGGTTCTTCCCACCCACCCAACCCTGGCTTTCAGAACAAGACTTCGTCTCAAGCTCCAAGATCGAGTGCTCCGTATCATCGTCCGCTTTCAGAGGTCACGTGCAACAAGTGCCAACAGTAGGGTCACTATGCCAACAAATGTTTCAACCAGAGGCATCTTCCTCCTCCTCCTCCTGTCAGATCGGCAAGTACAGCTGTGGTCAAGCATAACCCCAAGCATGCCAAGGTCAACCTGATGAATGCAGCTCAGGCAGAGGACTCATCAGATGTCATCATGGGTAACCTTCCTGTTAATGATATTCCTGCAAAAGTTCTTTTTGACACGGGTGCATCGCATTGTTTCATCTCGAGACCGTTTACATCTAGGCATGAATTGGTTTCGCAAGTTTTGCCTAGTCCTTTAGCAGTTGTCTCTCCCGGTAAGCGCATGCATGCTAACTCCATCGTTCCGGATGTTACTATCACATTGGGTGACTACAAGTTTCTGGCTTCTCCAACGGTTCTTGGTGACTCGGATATTGATCTTATTCTCGAAATGGTTTGGCTTTCTAAGCACAAGGCTTAGCTTGATTGTGCAGCCAGGAAGATTCAATTGACTCATTCGTCTGAGGATGTAATTGTCTTTGCCGCTCGTGATGATACCATCCGTCTGTTTTCTCTCAATGAGAAGGGTGAATTGGATGCTATCTCGCAGATTCCAGTCGTTTGCGAATATCAAGACGTCTTTCTAGAAGAGCTTCCAGGAATGCCTCCGCATCGGCTAGTTGAATTCGTCATTGATCTTGAGCCCGGCACAGAACCTGTGTGCAAGCGTCCTTACAAGCTCGGATCTGAAGAGTTGAAGGAGCTGAAGAAGCAACTCGATATTCAAGAGAAAATGGGTCTCATCCGGCCTAGTTCTTCTCCGTGGGGTTGTGGTGTTCTTTTTGTGAAGAAGAAGGATGGAACGGACCGACTTTGTGTTGATTACCGTCCATTGAACAAGAAGACCATCAAGAACAAATACCCACTTCCCAACATCAACGAGCTGTTCGAACAACTCAAAGGTGCCCAAGTATTCTCCAAGCTTGATCTCCGTATGGGTTATCATCAGATTCGAATCCGTGAGCAAGATATTCCCAAGACGGCTTTCAGGACAAGCTATGGTTCATATGAATACACTGTCATGTCTTTTGGCCTCGTCAACGCTCCTCCGATGTTCTCTCGCATGATGAACTTCATCTTCAATGCCTACACCAATGACTTCATTTTGGTCTATCTCGACGACATTCTGGTTTTCTCCAAGAACAAGGAAGATCATGCCAAGCACTTGCGTTTGGTTCTCGATAAGCTCAGGGAACACAAGTTCTATGCCAAGTTCTCCAAGTGCGAATTTTGGCTCGATGAGGTTCTTTATCTTGGTCATATCATCTCTGCCAAGGGCATTGCCGTGAATCCTGAGAAGGTGTCTGCAATTGTGAATTGGGAACCTCCTCAGAATGTGAAGCAACTCCGTAGCTTCCTCGGTCTCGCAAGCTACTGCCGAAGATTCATTGAAAATTTTTCTAAGATCGCGAAGCCTCTCTCTAATCTTCTCCAGAAGCACGTCAAGTACGTTTGGTCTCCGGAGTGTGACATTGCTTTCAACACTTTGAAAGATTAATTGATCACTGCTCCAGTTCTGACTCCGCCTGATGAATCCAAGCCGTACGAGGTCTTTTGTGATGCCTCTCTCCAAGGTCTTGGCGCAGTATTGATGCAAGAGAAGAAAGTTGTTGCTTATACCTCTCGCCAGTTGAAGCCTAATGAGAAGAACTACCCCACTCATGATCTCGAGTTGGCGGCAGTTGTGCATGCTCTTTTGACTTGGAGACATCTTCTATTGGGAAGAAAAGTGGACATTTTCACTGATCACAAGAGTCTCAAGTACATCTTCACTCAGCCTAATCTCAACCTCAGGCAAACTCGATGGGTCGAAATGATTCAAGAGTATAATCCGAGTATTGAGTATACTCCAGGCAAGGCCAATGTGATTGCTGACGCAATGAGCAAGAAAGCTTATTGCAACAGTCTGATTCTCAAGCCTTATCAACCCGAGCTTTGTGAAGCTTTCCGCAAACTTAATCTGCAAGTTGTTCCTCAAGGTTTCCTCGCCAACCTTCAAGTCTCTCCTACCTTGGAAGACCAGATTCGCCAAGCCTAGCTTCTTGATGCTATGGTGAAAAAGGTGAAGATTGGGATTGCCAAGAGTCAACCCAAGTACAAGTGCTACCGCCTTGATGATAAGGATACTCTCTTCTTCGAGGATCGTGTTGTTGTACCCAAAGGTGACCTCCGTAAAGTGATCATGAATGAGGCTCACAATTCTCTCCTCTCCATCCACCCTGGGAGCACGAAGATGTATCAGGACCTTAAGCAGGCTTATTGGTGGACTCGAATGAAGCGCGAGATTGTTCAATTCGTGAATGAATGTGATGTCTGCAGAAGAGTGAAGGCAGAACACCAAAGGCCAGCTGGTCTCATCCAACCTCTTGCCATTCCAGAATGGAAGTTTGACCACATTGAAATGGACTTCGTGACTGGGTTTCCAAAGTCCAAGCGTGGCAACGATGCTATATTCGTTGTCATCGACAAACTCACTAAAGTGCTCATTTTCTGCCTATCAAAGAGTCGATCACTGCAGCTCAATTAGCGGAACTCTATACCTCTCATATTGTCTCTCTGCACGGTATTCCACAAGTGATCTCTTCAGACCGTGGCAGCATCTTTACATCCAAGTTTTGGGATTCTTTTCAGAAGGCCATGGGCACCAACATCCGCTTCAGCACAGCTTTCCATCCTCAAACTAGCGGTCAAGTCGAGCGTGTCAACCAGATTCTTGAAGATATGCTCAGGGCTTGTGTGATCTCCTTCGGCATGAAGTGGGAGGATTGTCTTCCTTATGCTGAATTCTCCTACAACAACAGTTTTCAAGCAAGTTCGGGCAAAGCCCCATTTGAAATTCTGTATGGTAGGAAGTGTCGTACCCCTCTCAACTGGTCTGAAACTGGTGAACGTCAGCTTTTGGGTAATGACTTAATCACAGAGGCAGAGGAAATGTGCAAATTCATTCGTGATAATCTCAAAGCAGCCCAATCCCGTCAGAAGAGCTACTATGATAGTAAGCACCGTGATTTGGCTTTTGAGATCGGAGATCATGTGTACCTCCGCGTCTCTCCTATGAAAGGTACTCGTCGCTTCGGTATCAAAGGGAAGCTTGCCCCTAGATACGTGGGACCTTTCAAGATTGTCAGCAAGAGAGGCGACCTCGCCTATCAACTCGAGCTTCCTTCAAACTTTGCAAATGTTCATGACGTGTTCCATGTCTCTCAGCTCCGAAAGTGCTTCAAGACTCCTGACCGCACCGTCAACTTCGAGGACATTGAGCTCCAAGAAGATCTCTCTTATCGTGAGCACCCAGTTGCTATTCTTGAAGAGACTGAACGCAAGACTCACAACAAGTCAATCAAATTTCTCAAAGTCAAGTGGTCACACCATTCCGACCATGAAGCTACCTGGGAACGCGAGGATCACCTCCGTTCTGAATACCCGGCGTTCTTTTAGTCCTAGATCTCGGGACGAGATCCTTTTCGTAGTGGTGGAGTGTTGTAACACCCCGGATGTAACTTTACCAATTTGTACTCCAACTCTTGCCATTTCCAGCGTTAAGTTAATTTATTTTCTCGGGTTCGGGTTTTTGTCTCCGTGTGTTGTTATCATTGTCATGCATCTCATATCATGTCATCATGTGCATTGCATTTGCATACATGTTCGTCTCATGCATTCGAGCTTTTTCCCCGTTGTCCGTTTTGCATTCCGGCACTTCGTTCTCCTCCAGTGGTCATTTCTACCTTTCTTTCGTGTGTGGGGATTAAACATTTCCGTATTGGACTGAGACTTGCCAAGCGGCCTTGGTTTACTACCGGTAGACCGCCTGTCAAGTTTCGTATCATTTGGACTTCGTTTGATACACCAACGGTTAACCGAGGGACCGAGAAGGCCTCGTGTGTGTTGCAGCCCAACACCCCTCCAATTTGGCCCAAAACCCACCTAAGCCTTCTCCATCATCTAGAGCGTTCGATCATGATCGCGTGGCCGAAAACCGCACCTCATTTGGACTCTCCTAGCTCCCTCTACCTCTATTTAAAGTCCCCTCTCGAAAATTTTCGGATCTCTCCACCCCTAACCCTAAAATATCTCCTCCGCCGCCGCCAGACACGTCCGGACGGAGCGGACGTGTTCGCTCGCCGCCACCGACCAACCGCGCGGTGCCACGTGGCACCCCGGCGCCCGCCGCCGCCGCGGCCCGCGGGAGCCCGCGGCCGGCCCTCCTCCACCGCCTCCCGGGCCGCGCCTCCACCACGCCCCCCCCGCAGCGAGCTCCGCCGCGCGCCACCAAACCGCCCGCCGTCGCTCCTCCGCCGCTCCGCCGCCTCCCCGCCGGCGCGCCCCACCGCCGCACCGGGCCGCTGAGGCCGCCGCCGCGCTCCGCCGCCCCGGTCGCGCCTCGCCGCCCGACCGCCACCGCCATCACCACCGCCGCCCGGCTGTCTCCCCCTCCTCCGGCGTCATCCCCGCCACTGGTGAACAGTGCCCAGGCCATCCTCGAAGTCCGCGCCCGGCCAGATCTGAGATCTGTTTTTTTTTCGGGTTGACTTTTCTCAGAAAACCCTAATCCATGTGCCCATCTTCATCATGCTATAACTTTGCATCCGTAGCTCCGATTCATGCATATAGCATATCAAAATGTTCATCTCAGAGAGTACATCATTTCATTCCATTGCATCATTTTCATTTGAGTTCATCTTGATGCCCAAAATGCTGTTAGAAGAGGGCTATTTGAGTTAATTGTCAGATCTGCTACTCCATTTAGCTTTTTGTCATTTTTGCCATGATTATTGTGTGCATGATATGCCCATGAGTTCTACATATGTTTTGTTAAGGGTTTTTCCATCTTTCCAGAGGTGCAACCCATGTATTTTTGTGATGAGTGTGGTGACTAGCACAAGCTCGCAAAGTGGTGCACTTAGTAATTCTGTTTTCAGGGACTTAGCATTTCCACTAAGTCCTTGATCTGTTTATCTCATGATGCTATATGTTCATGTTGTTTCCTAGTGATCCGTGCCTCTTTTGAGGATGATCAGTAAGGATGTTTTATTAATCTTGTAGTGCTATATCCATCCATGTCTTTGTTTGCAATTATGGAGCACCCTAGCTTGAGTCAATCAAGCTCTACTTTTGCTACTTTGTGAATCTGGGCAGATTGTCAACTTGTTTGCAATTTTGCCGATGATGTTGTAGTTGATCCGTGCATGCAATGCTATTGTTCTTGCCATGTCTAGCTTGCATTTTGTGTATTCTTGATGGATGTATGCTTAGCTTATCATGACTTGCTCTGTAGTGAGTGCATCGAGCTCGTAAACATGCCTACTTGAGATATGTTTCAGCATGTTCCAGCTTTCACTAAGACTGTGACCTGTTTATGTTTTTACCATGTTCACATGCTTGCAATTGTATTTTCTGATCCCTTTTGGCTCAAGGTCACTAAGGGACTTTTGTTAAGCTCTTTGAGTAGCTCTATGACATACTTTACTTTGCCATGTTCAGGTCCTGTAGCATGTATTTTTGTTGCTCCGAAGAGTGCTACCTGATCTGAAATTCCAGACAAGTGTTAATTTCACTAAGTCTGAGATCTGTTTGCCATATGCATTTTTGCCATGCTTGTTTGAACATGTTAATGGATGATTTGGCCGTAGCTCAGTGCTAGACTTTTGTTAAGCATCTTGAATGCATCCCTGCCATGTATTTTGTTGTCATGTTTGGGTGCTGTAGCATGTTCATCTTATTGCATTTAGATGGCTACTTCCTGTAAATCGCAGACCGGTGCCACATTTGAATCGCTTGCCATTTCCAAACCGTAACTCCGATTCCGGCATTCTTTATATCGTTTTCAAGTGATTTCATCTCATATTTCCAGTGGCACACTTGGATTTCCAAGTTGAGGACAGGTTCTTGCATTTCCTGTCATATCTTGCATATGCATCCCACATCGCATCCCGCATAGCATATCATCTTTGCATCATGTTGTTTGATCTTTGCACGTGGTTGATTGTGTCCTTATTGCTTGTTTGTCTTGTTTGGGTAGAGCCGGGAGACGAGTTCGTTAACGAGGAGCCCATTGAGTTTGCTTTCGAGGATCCAGTCAACTCTGACAACTATGCAGGCAAGATGATCATACCCTCGAAATCACTACTATCTTTGCTATGCTAGTTTGCTCGCTCTTTTGCTATGCCAATGCTACGATGCCTACCACTTGCTTTCAAGCCTCCCAAATTGCCATGTCAAACCTCTAACCCACCATGTCCTAGCAAACCGTTGATTGGCTATGTTACCGCTTTGCTCAGCCCCTCTTATAGCGTTGTTAGTTGCAGGTGAAGATTTGGAGACCGTACCTTGTTGGAACATTTATTTATTTGTTGGGATATCATTATATTGCCATGTCATCTTAATGCATCTATATACTTGGTAAAGGGTGGAAGGCTCGGCCTCTTGCCTAGTGTTTTGTTCCACTCTTGCCGCCCTAGTTTTCCGTCATATCGGTGTTATGTTCCCGGATTTTTGCGTTCCTTACACGGTTGGGTTATAATGGGAACCCCTTGATATTTCGCCTTGAGTAAAGCTTTTCCAGCAATGCACAACATTGGTTTTACCATTTGCCACCAAGCCTCTTTTCCCTTGGGTTTGCGGAGCCCAAGGGTCATCTTATTTTAAACCCCCCCGGGCCAGTGCTTCTCTGAGTGTTGGTCCACCTGTCAGCTGCCGGTGGCCACCAGGGGCAACTCTGGGCTGGCCTACCCGTACCTAGGACAATCTGAGTGTGCCCTAAGAAAGAGATATGTGCAGCTCCTATCGGTATTTGTCGGCACATTCGGGCGGTGTTGCTGGTCTTGTTTTAACCTGTCGAAGTGTCTTGAAGAACCGAGATACCGAGTCTGATCGGAACATCTTGGGAGGAGGTCTATTCCTTCGTTGACCGTGAGAGCTTGTCATGGGCTAAGTTGGGACTCCCCTGCAGGGATTTGAACTTTCGAAAGCCGCGCCCGCGTTTATGGGCAGATGGGAATTTGTTAATGTCCGGTTGTAGATAACTTGAACCTTAACTTAATTAAAATGAATCAACTGAGTGTGTTACCGTGATGGCCTCTTCTCGGCGGAGTCCGGGAAGCGGACACGGTGTTGGAGTAATGTTTGCGCAGGTGGTTCTCTAGTTTCTCGCTCGCACTTTGCCTCCTCTTCTCCCTCTCTTTTGCGAATAAGTTAGCCACCATATTTGCTAGTCTCTTGCTGCAGCTCCACATGTTTACCTTGCCTTACCTATAAGCTTAAATAGTCTTGATCGTGAGGGTGCGAGATTGCTGAGTCCATGTGGCTCACAGATTACTATTACACCAGATGCAGGGCCTGATGATTCCGCTCCAGGAGACGCGTTTGAGCTCAAGTGGGAGTTCGACGAAGACTCTCAACGTTACTATGTTTCCTTTCCTGATGATCAGTAGTGGTGCCCAATTGGGGGTGATCGGGTTCGTGTCGCATGTTGGGTTATCTTTTATTTTGGCGCCGTAGTCAGGCCATGAGTGTTTGGATGATGTAATGTTATTTATGTACTTGATTGATGTGGCGAGTGTAAGCCAACTATGTTATCTCCCCTTTATGATTTATCTTACATGGGATGTTGTGAAGATTGCCTAACTTGCGACTTATGCCTTCAATGCGATTATGTCTCTAAGTCATGCCTCGACACGTGGGAGTTATAGTCGCATCGAGGGTGTTACATACGATCAGGTTAGGCTTAAACCCAATCAGAGAGAAATCAAATCTCCACCGATCACCCATCAGATAGCGGTCGTAGAGGAGGAAAACAACAACTTTTCCCCTGTGCTGAGGACGAGCTATGTTCAGATTTCCGAGCTCGAAGAGCTGGATACCTGTCCGCCTCCAAACCTAGAATCGGGCGTCGAGCCTGGAAAATCATTTAACATCTCATAGCCCGAACTGATAAGCTCGGAAGTTTTTCAAACTTCAGACTCCAAATTGGGCCAGGGATCGGATTTAAAGCCACCCACCCACCACAAGCAACATTCCCCAAACAATTCTAGCCCTCCGGATATATGCGACCTCATGTACGTACGACAGCAGTCTCAGGAAACAGTCCATCACTTTTGGGCCAGATTCCTCCTTGTCAAAGACAAGATTAAAGATTTCCGCGATGAGGACACGATTTTAGTATTCTACAATAATTGCATGGATGAAGGAATCCTCAACGCTATCAACCGCCATCGCGTATTAGACTTCGCTGACTGGCAACCATAGTACAGAAGTACTGCGCAATGGAAAGCACCTAGAAAACTCAGACAGCTCGCTGGGAACCACTGGGCTCCACTCAACCCCTCTGGCGAGCAAAAAGGATGCACCCTCACGAGGCACCCGACCCCATAGTGAAGAAAACTAAGCCCATTACGGGGCGCGGAACCATTCTGGAGGGATGGCTCGATAGGCCATGCAAAATACACACAACACTGGATACCATACCAACCCACAGCCTTAGAGCATGTTGGATACTCCGGCAAGTGTCCAAGAGCGACGAGGATATCCTCACAAAAAACACCTCAGAGCAACACCCCCCGGAGGACGATGAACTTAGAGTATTGACGGTCTTAGAGACATTCGCTTCAAACAATCGATGCAAGAGGGCATTTCGCGACCTCGCCAAAGTCTGCCAAGTCGCAACAATAAACCCCTGGAACGACACGGCCATAACTTTCAACGCTAGTGACAAACCAAAATTCCAGTCAGTCCGGGCACCAGCCGCCTTGGTCCTCAATCCAATTGTGGATGGCTTTCGGCTCACTGAAGTGCACATGGACGGTGGCAATTTACTAAACCTCATCTACGAGGACACACTCAATAAAATGGAAATAGACAGGAGCCGCATCGAGCAAAGTAATACGACCTTTCGAGGAATCATTCCCAGTCGGGAGGCGCGATGCGCGGGGAAGATTACACTCGGCATGGTATTCGGCACACTAGAGAACTATCGGTCCGAAGAGATAACCTTCCAAGTGGCCCCTTTCAACAGTGGATATCACGCCCTGTTGGGGCGAGATGCATTCACACGCTTTCAAGCTATAGTTCATTACGGGTATATGAAGCTCAAGATGCCTAGGCCTAACGGTATTATCACTCTCGCCAGTGATCCGGACATAGCCCTCCGCGCCGAAAACAAAACTGCGTCCCTGGCCCTCGAGGCACTATCCGAGGCCCTCGCGGCCGAAGAGTTAACCGCACTACGCTCGACGGTGCATAGGGACAACGTAATCCTTGATAAAAGGCCCAAATCCACCTCCTTCAAACCAACAGATGAAATAGTCAAATTTTAAGTCCACTTGACGGACCCCAAGAAGACAACATCCATCGGGGCACAGCTGGACCCAACGGTTGACGCCGCACTACAAGCGTTCCTGCGCGAGAACTGGTACATATTCGCCTGGCACCCTTCTGATATGCCAGGAATCTCATGCAGGTTGGCCGAACACAGCCTCAATATATTGAAGGGATATAAGCCGGTCAAGCAAACACTGCGGCGCTTTTCCGAACCCAAACGACAAACTATGGGTGTCGGATTTTGGGTTCCGGCAGACCCTTGAGGTTCGAACACTGGGGTGCACGCGGAGATTTCGCCTTCTACCTACCTGCACCCCTCCGCCTCGCTAAGATCTAAGCTATGGAAGGAACAGCACAAGAGACACAGGGTTTATACTGGTTCGGGCCACCGTTGTGGTGTAATACCCTACTCCAGTGTGTGGTGTGGTGGATTGCCTCTTGGGCAGATGATGATGAGCAATACAAGGAAGAACAGCCTCGCGAGGGTCTGTTCTTGGCTGGGGGGATGAACTGCTAGGAGGAGTTCAGTCACTCTTCTCTCTCTCTCCTCGATTCTCTCTCCGATTTCCCCCTTTTCCTTTCGGTCCCTCTACCCTGGGGGTGGCTAGTCCTATTTATAGGCAAAGGCCCTGGGCCTCTTCCCAAATATTGAGCGGGAAGGGCGCCAACATTTGGCCATTTTGAAGGGGAACATCTGGTACACTTATCCTGACTAAAGTTGGTCCTCGCCTGCCAAAGGCTCTGGTGGTGACGCTGGCTTGGGCTCCACAATGACTTCCTCCCTGCCGTTGGACTGGTCTTGGTCTCGTTGCACCGAAAGCGGGTGCCTTTGCTTGATGATCTCGCCTGCGCTTGCTCCCTTTGCACCTAAGAGGAAAGGAGGACACTGCGCGGGCTGGTGCCCGCCTGGCACCCTTGGTCGTCATGGCTTGCGTCACGGGCACCTCGTGAGGTACCCCGCCTTGATCTCTCCGCCTCTTCGCGAGCCAGCCTGACGAGGCCGTGCCTGAGGAAGCTCCGTGTCGTCCGCCCCGTGAGGCTTGGCCCCTTGCGAGGGTCTTGGGTCTGTGTTGATGAAGACGGGCCGTGCTGGGCCCCCCTTTGAGCCACGCCGTAGGCCGCATGCAGGCAAGTCTGGGGACCCCCGTTCCCAGAACGCCGACAGTAGCCCCCGGGCCCAAGGCGCGCCCGGACTTGACCGTGCAGGGAGGCGAAAGGGCAAGGGCGAAGCACCGCGGGCCCTAACAGCCTGCGGCCTTGGGCACCGCGTGGCGGTTGATTGGACGTGGGCGTCTCCACTTCCCCACGGCGCCTCGGCAACTTCACGGATTGGACAAGTCCCTGCATGCAAAGTGGGTCATGATTACCTGCGATCGTGGAGGTTGGCGGTTGGCCTTCGCCGGCCATAAGTACGGAACGGCGTGCGCCCTTCCAGTCCATCCCTTCTTGCTTCTCCTTCTTCCCGGTCCTTGCTCCGTCTTGCTGCGATGGCTCCGATCCGCCGGTTCTCGACGGCAGAGAAGCGAAAGGCTCCCCGAGAGGAACCAGACCCGCTCCCGTCGAAGAAATGGCTCGCCCTCCGCGGTCGGGACGAGGGGGCCCATCAGGTGGTGTCGAGGCCCTGGTGCGAGCGGCCACCACCGGGGTTCCCGCTTCCCTTGTACGCCCACATCGAGGGCTCTGAAGGAGTCGATGCCGATCGCCACGGGCGGCGCCGCTGTCGGCGCCGACGGGTCACGAAACCCTGGGGTCCACACCGAGGGCTCCTCCCGAGATTTCGTGCTCCATGCCGCCGTGCCTCCTCGGTCTTGGATTCGCCTTCCTCCCTTCTTCGCCTCCATCATCCCCCAGGGAGAACTCCTGGAGCTTTGGCTGCAGCACGCCGGCTGCAGCACCCTCACGACCGAGGCAGAGGTCACGGTCGTTGCCCCGGGCGAGGTCTTCATGACTCGAGGCTGGAGCGAAATCTCCCGGGTTTGCAGGACAAGAGGCGCCTTCACGATCCACTTGGAGTACGACGGTGCTTCGGTGATGTTCTTCAAGGTCTTCGATGCGAACGGGCGCCGGCTGGAGTGCTGCCCCGGGAGAGGTGGTCGGGACCCTGCTGCGGCGAGGACTGGGCCCGCCGACCACTCCCTTGGCGGCTCCTCAGGCGGCGGAGGCGTCGGAGGTTCCAGCGACTCTGGCGAGCTCTTCGCGACTCCGGAGACGAGCGACGATAGCTACGAGCCCCCGAGCCGGCACCGCTCCTGGAGCAGGGCGGGCTCGTCAGGCCGTCGCCGACTCTGATCTGGATGGGGTTGGCGCCGGTGCTTGACGGCCCACTGTTGATGATGGCGTCTTTTGCAGGGGCGCATGCAGTTAGCGTCCTTTTAGGATCTGTTCCCTACGAGGAATCAAAGACGCGTCCCGTGGGGGCTTGTAAGGTGCCTGTGATCGTGTTTTGTTAATATAACCCTTGTCGTAGAATTGTGCGAGTTTCTCATTCCGTCTTAGCTCAGTTCTCCCTTTCGAACCTCACGAGGGCTTGGTGCTCTGCGCCGACAGGTCCCAGTCCCAAGGCGGCTTCAGTCGTCGCTGGTATGCCAGGTCGCGATGCCGTGGTCAAGGCCAGGAGGTGAGCGACCCAGGGTCCGGTAAGAGCCCCTGAGTCGCGATGCTCAGGAGGTCCCCTTTGGCGCTCAAGCAGCCGTCATTCGGTGAGAAAGGAGAGCGGCGTCGCTAACACGGGATTGCATTAGGTGCGGGGATGGTGCCACGGTAGCTGGTGCTTCCGGGTGGTGACTTATCTTGAGAATCAGGGACCGCTCTCTGGTGTGTCGCCGGGTCCGTGCATCGGCAGGCGTGAGGTTGCTTGGCGAGGTCCTCACGTGTCCCTCCCCTATCGCCTTTGCTCCCCTTTCTGCTCTACGTCCTCGGGTCCCGGCCCTCGAGCGAGTCTCAGCCGTCGCTGGTATGCCAGGTCGCGATGCCATGGACAAGGCCAGAGGGTGAGGGCTGGAGAGCCAGTAGGAGCCCTGAGTCGCGATGCTCAGGCACCCCCCCTTTAACGTGCAAGCGGTTTGCGTGGATGAGGATGAAGGAGACACCGCAAGGGCCTCGCCTGATGCAGCTCCTTTAGGAGATCCTGTAGACCCATCATAGAAAGAACGAGGGGTTGCCATGACAATTGACAGTCAGCCGTTGGTTGCTTCCGAGGGGCGATGAGGCACTGAAGGCTTGACGAGGTGGCGCCACGCGGGGCTGCCGCGGCCAGAGCTCAGCCACTCAGGTTTGTCGGCATTGCAGGGACGGACCCATGCGCAAGCGTCGTGCCGTTTGGGAGCAGCTCCGTCAGTTGGCGTCAGTTGAGCGGGCAACTAGGTCAAACACATTAGCCGCGAAGGAGTGGATTCATTCAAACAGATGCTGGGAAGGCGGACATCACTGGGTCAGGCCCGAGCGACTTGGAGATGATGCAGCCCGAGGGGCGCCCCCAACAAAGTAAGCTAACAACATGAAATAAAAGGGATACATGCCGCAGGGACGGACCCACGCGGCCTGGGAATAATGCAGCCCTGGGGGGGCGCTCCCAGCTGGAAATGAAACTTGAAAGATGTCACCTGATGATGTTGAGGACGAAGGAGTGTTGGTGTAGCAGACTCGGTGGGCTGCGGAAGCCGATCCTCACGAGCCCCCAGGCCCAGGGGCCTCGGGAGGCTCCGGAGGCGCTGGTGGCTCCTTGCGGACCATCTCCATCTCCGCCAAGGCTGCGGAACGCCTGGCCTCTTGAGCCTCCATGATACCCCTCATGAGGCGCTGGTACGTGGCAGCCGCGTTCGACAAGCCGTAAGGCATGCGAACGTAGCTGTGGGGTGGACCTTCGCAGCGCCCCACTCGCGAGGGCCAAAGGCGCTCCAGAGAGGCGACTCCTTTGAGCCCTGGTATGTCGATGCAGACGCGCAGCCCACCATCCTCGCCTGGATGGGGAGCCACAGCTGGTAGGCGGCGGCCGCCTTTCATGACTCTTGACTCCTGTAGCTCCTGAATGGCCTTGCTGACGAACTCCTGAGGGTCTAGCTCTCCTTGCCTTACTCCTTCTTGAGGGAAACGTGTTTCGAAACACGCCTCCATGTGGTGCCCAAGCGCCTCCCTCGTGACCTTAGCCAGGTCGGTGGTCCTCCAGGGGAGAGCCCCCGGGCCCTGCCTGAGGAGGGTGCCGGGCGCGCTTTCCTATGCGATGGAAGGAGGTTCCCCCTGGGCAGGCGCGGGCCCTGAGGGGCCTGCCTCCTGAGGGGCCAGGCCAGACGATGTCTTCTTCTTCTTGGGGGTGGTCTCGGGAAGCCTCCTGCTTCCGCGATCCGGGTCTTCCAGTGATGCGGCCTGAAAGGCTCGTTCCAGGGAACACACCGCGTCCTTCTCTTCACAGGGCACCATGATGACTCCGCCACTTCCTGGCATCTTGAGGACGTTGTAGCCGTGGTGAGTTACGACTATGAACTTGGCCAGCGCTGGGTACCCAAGGATGGCGTTGTACGGCAGGCGAATGTGAGCGACGTCGAAGTCGATGAGCTCGGTGCGGTAGTTGTCACGTGCCCCGAAGGTGACAGGGAGGCGGACCTGCCCAATCGGGACCGTGGAGCCGTCGGTGACTCCGGAGAAAGGCTTGGTTGGCTGAAGCCGGTTGTAGGGCACTTGGAGACTGTTGAATGTTTCCACGGACAGGACATTGAGCCCTGCCCCGCCATCGATGAGGGTCCTGGTGACCACCACGTTGCTGATGATTGGGGAACAAAGCATCGGGAGGACTCCGGCTGTAGCCGCACACTTGAGCTGATCTGCTGAGCTGAACGTGATGGCGCATGCCGACCACCTGAGTGGGCGCGTGGCTTCGAGCTTGGGGAGGACTGCATTCACTTCGCGGGCGAACTGCTTGAAGATGCGCTGAGAGGCTGGGGCTTGAGCCCCGCCTAGGATGCAGGCGATCGCGCGCGGCTCCTGGAAGCCCCCAGCCCCCTCGTCCTGATGGCGGTCCTCGTTTCTCCTTGGCTGTGGTGGCAGCGGAGGGAGGCCTGCGTTGCCTTGCGGGCGATCCTCGCGAGGCTGATCCCTCCAGTCTCCCTCGCGAGGCGGGTCTTGCCAGCGATCCTCGCGAGGTCGATCGCGCCACCCCTGGCGCGGGCAGCGGTCTTCCCAGCGCCCTGCGTTCCTTCCTCCTCCTCGACCGTAGCCCCGGTCACCGCGGTCAGGGCGACGGCCGATCCTTCCTTCTCGCACGGCTCGGAGCTCTTGACATTCGTTGGTGTTGTGGGTGTGGAGGTCGTGGTACACACAATACCGACTGCCCTTGGGAGATTCGGGCTGATCTCTGCCCCGCTTGGTGTCTGGTTCTGCCGCGAGCACGGCAGCCCCCTTGCGCTTCACATCCTTGGCCTTCGGCTTCTTCTCTTCTGGGTCTGTGGCAGGCAGCTCGAGGAGGGAGATACGCCCTTCCTCAGCCCTAGCGCACTTGGTTGCCAAGTTGAACAGCTCCAAGGAAGTGCACAGGTCTTCATGCATCGCCATCTCCTCCTTCATCTTGGCATCGCGCATGCCGTTGGAGAAGGCTGAGATGAAGGCCTCCTCGATCACCTTGGGAATCTTGAGGCGTGCATTGTTGAAGCGCTTGATGTACTTCTGCAGGGTCTCTCCGGGTTGTTGCTTGATGCGGCGCATGTCGCTCACGGCGGGTGGCCGGTCGCGAGTACATTGGAAGTTGGCGATGAAGCGGGTGCGCATCTCGTCCCAGGAGGAGATCGTGCCTGGAGCCAGGTTCAGGAGCCAGGTGCGGGCCCCGTCCTTGAGCGCCATGGGAAACCAGTTCGCCATGACCTTCTCGTCTCCGTTGGCAGCTTTGATGCCCAGCTCATAGAGCTGGAGGAACTCCGCAGGGTCGGCCGTGCCATCGTAACGAGGAGGCAGGTCTGGCTTGAACTTGCCGGGCCACGCGATGCTGCGTAGCTCGGTGGTGAAGGCACGACAGCCTGCTGTGGCCACGGGAGGCCTTGGGTGGCGGAGAGCTTGGTCTTGCATGTCCCCACGCGCTGCAGCTAGGAGCAGCACGGGGTCTTGACGTGTGGGAGCAGGAGCATGGTCGCGACGTGCTGGAGCAGGGAGCGCCCGGGCAGCTTCTTGCGGGCGAGGGACTTCTTGGCAGCTCTGCTCTTGCTGCGCTGGCACCTGACGGAGCGGGTTCTGCCCAGGGGCCACGCGCCTTGGAGCCATGGCGCCTTCTTGAGGAGGAGGCGGCTGGGGCGCCGCCGGAGCTTCGTCGCCTGCGCGGGGCGGGGTGCGGTGCAGCAGAACGGACGGCGCGGGAGAGCCCCCTGCGGCGCGGACGAGCTCGGCGACGCGGTTGAGCCATTCTTCGTAGACGTCGTCGACGGGACGGTAGCGAGGAGCTCGTTTGCCGCGATGAGCGTAGCTTGAGCCTCCATGGGTGCGTGGAGCGCGCGGGACGAAGAACCAGCTGGGGTGAGCGAGGGAGTAGCGGTGCGGCTGTCTTGCCGCACAGACGGATGCTGAGACGACGCTTGCTGCTCGTCCCCCGCCGGGCCGGTGGCGGCGTTGATGGCAGGTGACGGGGAATGGCGAGGACGCCCGCCGACAGGAGCCGTCTGGGCGACGTGGGAAGCGAGAGCGGCCCGGCGCTCGGTGCGGGCCCGACGAGCGTCAAACATGGATGCGATGGTCGGAGGAGAACGGGGTGGTGGAAGACGAATTCCGGCGCACCCCTACCTGGCGTGCCAAATGTCGGATTTCGGGTTCCGACAGACCCTTGAGGTTCGAACACTGGGGTGTGCGCGGAGATTTCGCCTTCTACCTACCTGCACCCCTCCGCCTCGCTAAGATCTAAGCTATGGAAAAAACAACACAAGAGACACAGGGTTTATACTGGTTCGGGCCACTGTTGTGGTGTAATACCCTACTCCAGTGTGTGGTGTGGTGGATTGCCTCTTGGGCCGATGATGGTGAGCAATACAAGGAAGAACAGCCTAGCGAGGGTCTGTTCTTGGCTGGGGGGATGAACTGCTAGGAGGAGTTCAGTCACCCTTCTCTCTCTCCTCGATTCTCTCTCCGATTTCCCCCTTTTCCTTTCGGTCCCTCTACCCTGGGGGTGGCTAGTCCTATTTATAGGCAAAGGCCCTGGGCCTCTTCCCAAATATTGAGCGGGAAGGGAGCCAACAATTGGCCATTTTGAAGGGAACATCTGGTACACTTATCCTGACTAAAGTTGGTCCTCGCCTGCCAAAGGCTCTGGTGGTGACGCTGGCTTGGGCTCCACAATGACTTCCTCCCTGCCATTGGACTGGTCTTGGTCTCGTTGCACCGAAAGCGGGTGCCTTTGCTTGATGCTCTCGCCTGCGCTTGCTCCCTTTGCACCTAAGAGGAAAGGAGGACACTGCACGGGCTGGCGCCCGCCTGGCACCCTTGGTCGTCATGGCTTGCGTCACGGGCACCTCGTGAGGTACCCCGCCTTGATCTCTCCGCCTCCTCGCGAGCCAGCCTAACGAGGCCGTGCCTGAGGAAGCTCCGTGTCGTCCGCCCCGCGAGGCTTGGCCCCTCGCGAGGCTCTTGGGTCTGTGTTGATGAAGACGGGCCGTGCTAGGCCCCCCTTTGAGCCACGCCACAGGCCACAGGCAGGCAAGTCTGGGGACCCCCGTTCCCAGAACGCCGATAATGGGGGAGGAGCTACCCAAGTTAATCGAGGCCAGATTCATTAGAGAAATAAAACACCTGGACTGGCTTGCAAACCTGGTGATGGTGCCAAAGAAGGATAAATCCTGACGCGTGTGCGTCGATTTCAAAGACCCCAACAAGGCCTGCCCTAAGGATCCCTTCCCCCTCCCCCGCATTGATCATATTATTGATGCTATTGCAGGACACGACTCACTGTGTTTCCTTGACGCATACTCCGGATACCATCAAATCAAAATGAAGGAGTCCGATCAAGCCGCAACGACATTCATTACCCCATACAGGCCCTTCTGCTTCAACAGTATGCCCTTCGGGCTTAAAAACGCCGACGCCACCTACCAAAGCATGATTCAAACATGCCTGGAGAAACAAAGCGGTAGGACAGTTGAGGCATATGTGGATGACATTGTCATCAAGACTAGGCACGTCGAGTCATTAATAGACGACCCGAGTCTCACATTCGACAACCTCCGCACATATGACATCAAGCTCAATCCGGAAAAGTGTCTTTTCGGCATTCCCGCTAGAAAACTAATGGGCTTCATCGTTTCCAATAGAGGAATTGAGGCAAATCCAGCCAAAATCCGAGCTTTGTCACAATTGGCTACACCAACAGACCTTAAATAGGTCCATAAACTAGTCGAATGCGTGGCCGATTTAAGCCGCTTTATCTCCAGACTAGGAGAAAAAGCATTACCACATTATCTCCTTCTCCGGCGCACTAACCACTTAGAGTGGACGGACGCGGCAACGGTCGGACTAGAAGAAATAAAGGCTCTTTTAGCAAGCAACCCAATCCTGGCCGCGCCGAACATCGACGAACCGATGTTATTATACATCTCTGCAACACACCAGGTGGTGAGCACAGTGCTCGTCATTGAGCGAGAGGAGTACAGACACAAATTCCCACTTCAGAAACCATATACTACGTATCCACTGTCCTCACACCATGCAAATCCCGGTACCTCATTACCAAAAGATAGCATACGCGGTCTTCATGGCATCCCGGAAGCTACGACACTACTTCCAAGAGTGCTCAATCACGCTGGCTTCCGAAATACCACTCAATGACATAATAAACAATCGCGATGCTATGGGCCGGATTGCCAAGTGGGCCATTGAGCTCCTTCCATTCGATATAACATACAAACCACGCCGAGCCATTAAATCCCAAGTATTGGCCGACTTCGTCACCAAATGGACAGAGGCCGAACTCCCTAAAGAGTACGGTACATATTCCAACTGGGTCATGGCTCTAAAATGCCGGCCGGCTTCGGAGCTGGCATCGTCTTAACATCCCCCACTGGAGACACAGTCCAGTATGTACTCCAAATATTATACACAGACTCCAACAATGCAGCCGAATACGAGGCCTTATTGCACGATCTTCGGATGGCTGCCTCCATGGGCATACAACGCCTGGAGGTGCGTGAGGATTCAAATCTCGCAATGTCCCAAATAAATGGAGACTTCACCGCCAAAGATCAGAAGATGGCGGCCTATCGTAATGCCATACTTAAAATATCAGCTCGGTTCAAGGAACTCGAGTTTCATCATGTGGCTCGAGAAAGTAATTAAGCGGCGGATGCCCTTGCTCGCATAGGCGCCAAGCGTGACCCCGTCCTGCCAAACATCTTTCTGGAAAGGCTCTTCAAGCCATCCGTGGTGTGGTAGGGTGAGAGAAGCAACGCCAGTTCGGATCTGATTATACCCCCAGATTCCGAACACAATACCGATATCACCGGGGGCTCAGCCACCGAAATAACACCATCGGCCCATCTAATAATGGTAGTAATTGCCCCATGGACCGAACCATTCTTGGCTTACCTTAATAGGTGAGAGCTCCCTGAGGATCAGAATGAGGCTCGCTGCATTGTTTGGCGCTCGAAAGCCTATAAGGTCCATGACGGAGAGCTCTACAAGAAAACTCTACTGGAGTCCTTCAAAGATGTATCTCCGAAGAGAAGGGACAACAGCTCCTGGGGAAAATCCATGTTGGTCTCGGCGGTCACCACGCTGCGGCTCGGGCCCTCGTAAGTAAGGCCTTCCGTACTAGTTTCTTTTGGTCGACGGCCCGAGCAGATGCACATTACCTTGTCCAACGTTGTGTTGGATGCCAGCGTTTCGCCAATCAAAGCCATATGCTGCCTACCGCCCTACAAACAATCCCCATTACTTGGCCTTTCGCGGTCTGGGGGCTTGATATGGTCGAATCCCTTAAAGGAGGAAGCCATAAGACAAAATATCTGCTGGTCATGGTAGATAAATTCACCAAGTGGATAGAGGCCAAACCAGTTAAAACGGCCGAAGCCGGACCAGTGATAGACTTTATATCTGGTGTCGTGCACTGTTATGGTGTCCCACACAGCATCATCACCGATAACGGCTCCAATTTCACAGCAGAAGAAGTGAAAACCTGGTGTGCTAAGCTGGGCATCAAGCTCGATTACGCCTTCGTCTATCACCCACAAACAAATGGTCAAGTCGAATGAGCTAATGGTCTTATTATGAGCGGCATCAAGCCTAGACTAGTGCGGTCTTTGAAAGAATCAGACAAGCACTGGGTTCAGGAGCTCGACTCCGTACTCTGGGGGCTATGGACCACGCCCAATCGCACTACCGAATACACACCATTATTCATGGTGTACGGCGCGGAGACCGTTTTGCCCTGTGACATCATTCATGACTCACCTCGAGTGTGCATGTATGAAGAGAGAGAGGCTGAGCTTGATCGGTAGGATAGTCTAGATGCCCTGGAGGAGGAGCGCAACGTGGCAAAATCCCGTTCTGCATTCTATTAACAACAGGCTCGCAGATACCAAAGCAGAGAAGTGCGGGCCAAGACTTATAATGTTGGTCAACTCGTCCTACGCTTGCCAGAAAACAAAAAGGATAAACTCAATCCCAAGTGGGAGGGTCCCTTCATCATAGATGAAGTTCTCACTGGAGGAGCGTACCGCTTGCGTGATGCATCGGACAATCGCTTAGAGCCGAACCCGTGGAATGCTTCCAGACTCCGAAGATTCTATGCCTAGAGCCGTACTCTTTGTTCGTTTTCTTCTCCCTCTGTTTCAATTTTCTCTCTCTTTAATTTTTTGTCCATCTCTATAGCTCTTGTGCGGCTAAACCACACACCTATGACGTACACATCCTTAAAAGTATATGCTCATAATACCCGGGGACTTCTTTTATAGAAGCTTACTATTATTTTCCAAGCATCAAGCTCACCACATATGTGTCCTTTCCTCATATGTACCTTTTCTTCGCCATTATATGCACCGTTATGACTTAATTTTTGGCCAAGCTGGGTTGCCTGGCTCCTGTGCTTATGCCCTACGTTCCTGTTTGTTCGGCTAGGGCATAAAGGGAGCACCTTTGCAATTGTTATAGCCAGGTCATCTAGACTTTTACCTCAGACTGGGTGGAGCCTAAATCTAGCATTCTTAAGGGAATATTTGGTCGGCGGACTAAAGATGTTACCCTAATTACACTGTGAACCCCCAGATGTTACGTATACTATGATTCTTCAATCACAGTTCGGGCATGCATGCTAACGCATGTTCACCCAGGGAAAGGAACCCTTAACGGAACTATTCTCCCTGGAAGATGTTTCTTACAATCAACAAGTAATATAACATAGCTAGCTGGATACAACTTGTTTTTTCAAGCAACTATGACCCCTACGCCTGGTTTCCACGCGTACCCCGGTCTATATTGCCGCTCCGGTATTCGGAAACACTCCGCACCTTCGGGTCCGGAGGTCGAAGCGAAAAGTTGTGCCATGACAATCGTTTTACAAATCCGGCTAGGGACAAATTTGTCAATGGAAGTACAGTCACTTGGACTCAAATACCTCTTCCTCTATGCCGTCTAACAGGCTGTCTACCTTACAATCCTGTTGGGAAAACTTGGCGGCTATATTTACTTGGTCATATACCAAACTAACTGGAATTTCTTGTCCATCTGACCCCCGAGGTCCGACCCGGGCCATATGATTCAGATCAAGCTTGGTGTACCATGTTTTTACCATGGCCCTGGCCTCTCACGCACCTTCTCAGCAGGCCGATATCTTCCATAATTGAAAGCGCCGCCGAGCTCCCTGGAATAGCTTCACAAGCTCCTCCATACTTCCTGGAGGGGAGGCGGATGGCCACAAAGCCTTGGCAACACTTCGCATTGCTTGCCGAGCTCGCTCGTGCACTTGGGACAACTCTTGTAGTAGATCGCCTTGAGATCCGGACATTTCCTCTTGGGGACGACCAGTCAGCATACCTGCAGACATAAATCTGTCAGCTCATTTTGTCGCTGAATTACACAGAGGTACGTTCAAAAGCATACTGAATATGCCGCCTCGTAGCCTCCTATTTTCCTTTACGGCGTCAGCTAGCTGGGCTCGTACATCTTGTAGATTTTCGCCCAGCAGGGTGTTGGAATCCTGCAGCTTGTTCTTATCATCCCTGACTCGTGTCAGCATACGTTCGCCTGCGGCCAGTCGCCTTTCGGCCTCTTGTGTACCCCCTGCGCGACTTTCAGTTCCTCTTTCAGTTGATCTGCTGATCCTATCATCGAAAATGCAAGAGTATTCACATTACTGGTACATGATTATACTTTTTCTGGATGGAGGGGAACATTACCAGGCGGTGCCTCCCTGGACTTCTCTAGTTCAGCGGTAACAACAGCTAGTTGAGTCCGGCACTTTTCCAGCTCATGAGACAACATGTTTTTCTTCTCTGTGAGTACCTGATTATACAATGATCCTTAAAACAGTTGTTTCAACTGTTTCAAGTCTCAGTGGCTACCGGTACATGATTACCAGATCTATACAATGTGTACTTACCCGCATATCTTTCAAATGCTAGTCAGTGGCCCTGGCAAGCCCGTCCCAAGCAGCTCGGATGTACGCATCAGCCGAGCTGAAGGCATTGAACGCCTCTTTAGTAAAACCAGGGTCACGAAGAGCGGCCCTCCGGCGCTGATGATTCATGGCGCTCTCTGTCGGTGTCAAAACCGGCAGATCTCGTGTAGGGGGTCCCGAACTGTGCGTCTAAGGATCGATGGTAACAGGAGACAAGAGACACGATGTTTACCCAGGTTTGGGCCCTCTTGATGGAGGTAATACCCTACTTCCTGCTTGATTGACTTTAATGAGTATAGGGGTTACAAGAGTTGATCTACCTCGAGATCGTATGTTGTGGTCTAAACTCTACAAGTATGATGAGTAATGTCATAATAATCTACCGACTAGCCTGGCCTCGGCTTATATAATGTACCAGACGCCTAGGATAACAAGAGTCCTAGTCCAATACGCCGGTGGAGAGGAGTCCTTGTCTTGATCACCAAGTCTTGTGGAATCTTCCTCGTGTATACATAGGCTGTCTGAACTGGCCCATGAGCATACGGCCATGGGGGTCCTCGGCCCAAACCAACTGATTGGGAGATGACGTGGTGAGTACCCCCTAGTCCAGGACACCGTCAGTAGGCCCCTGAACCGGTCTTCAAGTCGGGGATGCTCCTTGATTCTTCCGAACTGTTCTTCATCTTCGGTCGTCGGTCTTGAAAACTGGTTCAACAAATCTTCCCATCTTTGATCTTGACGATCGCCGAAGTAAATCCGAAGAGTTTACATGTCGGGTATCTGAGGACCCCCTTTAAGTTCTCGGTCTTTATCAATGCCTTGTTATTTTTATGCCACACCTCGGGTTTGAAGTTGTTCTCGGGCGGCAGCATCCTCTTGCGTCCGAGCTCCCACGTTGGACTGCATTCGAGGTATCTTTTGCAGCCGAGCACCAACGCCAGACCGCTTCCGAGCTCCAATGCCGGAATGTATCCGAGCTCCAACGCCGGACTATGTCCAAGCTCCAACGCCAGACTATATCTGAGCTCCAACGCCGGACTATATCCCAGGTATCATAAATCACCTTGGTTCAAAAAAGTTGAAGGAGTTTAGCCGAGCTTAATGCCGGAAATGGCCTCTATGGAGCCAGCCACTAGCGCCCGAGCTTTATGCCGGACTGCTTCCGAGGTGGTGAACCACCCCGACTGCGGGCCGATTTTTTGTCAATATTTTTGATTGGTGCAATTTATTCTCTGTCGAGATATATAGCCAGTAGCCCTCAAGGTGTGTATCGGTCTAAAACCCGAGATGCACCTGAAGGATGACATAAGACCACTGATCCCGGTAGCCCCTGAGACTCAGGTTGATGCAAAATTGGCCTGAGGATCAACCCCTAGCTCGGCGGAATACTTCGGGACACAAAAAGCGGTGTGCAAATTCCTCGAGACTCAGGTTGGGTGCGGCCGACCAACCTGAGGATCATAATCTCCTCAAAAGCTATATTGCACTTTAAATTTTCTGCATTGGATTGTCAATGCAGTAGCCACCAAGACACTGGTCGGGTGGCAACACCAGATCAGGGGATCGATACACCCCTTTCAATATTAGTGATTGATAAGCCCGAAGCCCAGTAGCCCTCGAGCCTTAATGTGGGCACGGGTGACCGAATTAAGGGTCGATATCCAGCGTAAAACCACAAATTATGTGTAATGATTCTATGTATCCAAGTACTTTACATCATTAATGCTCGGATCCGCATTGTACAAAACTTTGTTGACCGACCATCAGCTTCAACCTCCTCGGCCAGAACCCGGGGAGTGTTTGTCCTACTTTATAAAGCCGTTATAAGGGCAAAGATTTATGGAAAACAAGGCAATCCGGCCATACGGTTTTATAAACAAAGGTACGCGGAGAGATATGTTATATTACTTAATGTAAGAAACATCTTCCAAGGAAAATAGTCCCGCTATCAGTTCCTTTCTTTGGGTCGTCATGCTTATCATGATCATGAAACCTCACCTCCGATCAATGTGGGAGGAAAATATTGAGGATTTAGTTCGGGGAAAGTTCCTGAACTCTGTGGTATTAATGAACCAAATTTTTTTACATCCGTCGTTGCTGACCAATGTGATCCTTCAAGATCGCTAGCTTTCGGCTTCACCCAGTCTGAGGTACTAACTCGGATGACCCGGTAGTAACAATCACAGAGGTGCTCTCTTTACCGCCTAGCCGAACAATCAGGAACGTAGGGGTAAGCACAGGAGCCAGGCAACCCAGCTTGGCAAAAATCTTAAGTCAAATTGATTCATATTTATGGCTTTATAACGATGATTACGGAAGGCAGCCCTTGTATATTAAATACAAATGATGATGATATGTTTATTTTGACTCCGTTGCGACCATTTATCAGTTGAAAGTGGCCCATCGTCGGCTTCTACCCCTTTGTAGATACTACGCAGGGTGTCTCCGCAATAACAAGACAACCCTTAGCCGAAGTCTCGGTGCCCGAAGGTGGTTGTGTTAGCGGAAACGAGGCAATCAGATATGCGGGCTTTATAACTTTCACTTAGTCATAGGAGCTTTAAACTGGGGAAGCTAGCTATCAGCCCTCGTTTAGTGTTCGGTGACATCCGAGGTCAAGCCGTAAACACTTCGGCCAATGTTATGAACGACCCGTCATTTAACATAGTCATCGGATCGCTGACCAGTTTATGCTTATTGTGACAGTCAGTTTTCGGCTTTCTCCACTGAGGTGCTTAACCATGTGAGCTGGAAGCACAACCGCAGTGGTTCTCCCTTTGCACACCTAGCCGAACAAAGCGGAACATAGGAGGCAAGCGCAGGAGCCGGGCAACCGAACTATTTACCAAAGACACAATTCGAAACCAATGCATATTTAGCAATATCCAAGAATGTTTTTGTCGAATCTCTAAAGGTGTCCAGCATTGCACTGCGAGACTTGTGCTGAAAACACACAAATAGTTTAAAAGTGCCATAAGCTTGGAAACCAAAAAACATCAGTAAAAACTTGACGTCTGAACAAGATCAAGTGTTCGGTGCCAATCCGAAAATTGGAAAAAATAAAAAATTGTGCTTCTGCCGTGCTTTAACATGACACACCCGATCTCAACACTTCAAGCGGGCCAACGTACGGCTTCGAGCTCCTTATCCCAAAGGCGGAGTACTTCTTCGAGGCCAGTTTAGCGAACTAAACTCGAGCGACTTTTTAGAGAGAAGACAGGCTATCCGGCTATTGACCATACACTCGAGTCGAAAAAGGAGCGGTAGAAAAATACTTTGCAACGACCAAGAAGAAAACACATTTACTATAAAACACCTCATATAAATTTTAAGAGCCCCCAAGTGACTTTGGTAAAAGAATTTTATGTATAATGATTGTATGTACCGATGTACTTATATCATATCTGTGTTCACCCGAAGTTTAAACGCGTCTTAACCGACCGTCAGCTTCCCCCTCTTCGGTCAAGGACCGAAAAGTGTCATGTACTCCACCTGTCGAAAGCATCGACAGTGTTTCCGATAACCAGGCAATCAGGTCATAAGGCTGTAACAGACAAAGCGCGCTCAGGGAACTTATGCTATATTACTAACAAAGTGTAAGAAGCATCTTTGAAGAAAATAGTACCTCCACCGATACCTTTCTTCGGTTGCTCATTGTTACTATGAGACTTGTGCAATAGATTTTTTGTACTCATGAGTTCCGTTGTGTGCCGACCATTATTGAAAACAATAAGAGTGCTAGCTTTCGGCTTCACCCAGTCTGAGGTACTAACTCGGTTGACCCGGTAGTAACAATCGCAGAGGTGCTCCCTTTACCGCCTAGCCGAACAATCGGGAACGTAGGGATAAGCACAGGTGCCAGGCAACCCAGCTTGCGAAACACTTAAGTCAACATGGTGCATATGGTGGCGTAATACACGAACAAGGAACGAAGTCGTACAAGTATAGTCATATGCAAGAGGAAAGGCTTCATAAAGGAAGCCCCCAAGTAAACGGGGTATTTGAATTTGCTTGCAACAAACTAGGTTTTGACAAATAAAGTTTGTCGCAAATGACTTTTTGTCAAAAAAGCATAATGCTTGGTCGAACCGAACAAAATTTAAAACTAATGGTTTTTAAGCATGGAAGCAACTTAGCTGGTTAATGTGCTCGGTGTCGATGCACGGCCCGAGCTTACGGCGGGACAAGGTCCCAGCCCCCAAGCCGGTCCCGAGGTGGTGGGGCGAAGAGCTCGGCACTCCGAAGTGGCTACATAGCACGGCTAATGCAGGCCCGCAGTGTGACGCCGAAGTCCCCGGCGTGGCTTAATGAAGTAATGATGAAGCCCTCGGTCTAGCCGAGGTGACGTGGTACGTCGGTACGTCGAGGTGACAGCGCTGCCCGACCCGGATCCTTTACCTATGCACAGAAAATAGTGCAAGGCGGAGATAATAGGAACAATAAAAAAATTGTTGCATAATTAATAATTTACGCAAAGTGAGTAGTAAAAGAAATATGGCCTGTGTGCCGAATACTCGATGAGGTAGAGCTGTCTCAGCGATGCCGAAGTCCCCGAGGAAACCGAACATCTCGGTATGGCGATTCGACCAACAAGGTGACCACGCGAGCCGATTGGGACAGCGAAGTCGGCTTGCCAAAGTGACCGTGTGACGCAGTCGAAGTCGATCACCTACACACATAAAATAGTGCAGTCCAAAAAGGATAATTGCTTTTCGCAAAAATAATTTATTGAAAGAGATGTGGCCTGGCACCGAAGTCATGTCGATGCAGGGTGTCGGCGTGACGCGGTGAAGGCGTGGCAAAGCCTGAATTCACAGGCCAGTCTGAGTTTCGGATGCGGCATTCGCCGAACTGTATACGGAAACTGACCGAACCACCACGCGACTGTTGTTAATGCGGCCACCATTTGATAGACCTGTGTACAGATGATGAAACAAACCAGAGTAATAATGCATTAGGAAAAATAAACCCCAACAAGAAAGAAAAATACTAGGATTACTAGCACCTGGTTTATCTGTTGTAGGGATCTGAAGAAAGGTTACTCCCAAAATTGGGATTCAATCCGCACACCAATTGCCTGATGGACGATAAAGCAACAGCATGGCGATGTTGGCAAAGGTGGGATCACCGAGGCAAAGCCCCTGGTCCAGCTAACATGACGAAGCTGGTCGGCTGGTGACGCCGAAGTCACCGGAGTATGTTGATGAAGAAATAGCAAAGTACCCGGTCTAGCCAAGATGGCGGAGCGGGTCAGTAAGGAGAAGTTGCAGCCGCCATGTCAGCTGAGGTGTTGAAGCAGTTGGCGGGATGGACATCGGCTTGAAAAAGCAACAGTGCGGCCATGCCGACGCTGGTCATAACTTATGACGCGGTCAATGCCGGATTGATAAAGTGACCGAGCGGCGATGTCGGCGCGCCTGACCCGTGCAATCCGTGGGGCGATGGTGTTGGTGATGATTGATCCTTCGCGATGCCAAACTCTTGTTCGTCTTGCCGAGCTGATGATCCGATAAGGTTAGGCTCGGCTCGATGAAGCGACGATCTGTCTAATGCAGGTCGGCAGACGTGGAGCAATATTACCGGACTAGTGTGACACCAGCGCGATGGTGAAGAGTGCCTCAAAGAAGGCTTAAAATTTTATGGGCACGTGTTAAAAACAATGCACAATACCATAGAAGAAAATTCCTTTAAAAAGGTTGTCCAGTATCACCTTCATAAAGAAACATGAATTCTGGTCAGATCCGTATTCGCCCAGAAAACAGATCTGAAAAATGATGCACTAATCGGAAGGTTCCCGGAATTTGGATGGTCCGATCGAGCTAAAATTTTGAGGGGTGGTAAATATAGGAATTCCGCAGCTGATCAACGGTTGGATCTTCCAAAGGACGTCCGAGCTAGGTGCTGGAGACCACGCCCTAAACTCGTCCAGATTCCCTTCCAAATTTGACAGGGCTCCGGTATATCGTAGATTGCCGGAGATTCCTTCATCTGAACTTGACGAAAATTTGCATGGTTGTTGTAGACTCAATTCCGCACAATTCCACCAAAGGAATCATCAAAGCGATGCTCGAGGAGGTGGTAGCAGCGGATACAATTTCGCTGTTCGGAAAAACAGCACGGTCGCCCGAGGGCAATGTTGAGGTTGAGCCCCCGAGCTTCATGGATGATTTCTCCATGATCTTGATAGAGATTGGAGTTGATGTTGATGATGGCCCCCGTCCAAACATGACGATCGGAGATGGAGCACGATCCTCGGTCGAGCCAAGGTGACCAGTCGAGCCGGCGACGAAGATGCTGGCGTCACAGTTGATCTGCGGGCGAGCCATTGATCCTTTGCCGAGCACACAATGGAACTCTCAGTGAAAGCACCATTGTCGGTGTTAAAACCGGCAAATCTCGGGTAGGGGGTCCCGAACTGTGTGTCTAAGAATCGATGGTAACATGAGATAGGAGACATGATGTTTACCCAGGTTCGGGCCCTCTTGATGGAGGTAATACCCTACTTCCTGGTTGATTGACTTTAATGAGTATAGTGGTTATAAGAGTTGATCTACCTCGAGATCGTATGTTGTGGTCTAAACTCTAAAGGTATGATGAGTAATGTCACAATAATCTACCGACTAGCCTGGCCTCGGCTTATATAATGTACCAGAGGCCTAGGATAACAAGAGTCCTAGTCGAATACGCCGGTGGAGAGGAGTCCTTGTCTTGATCACCAAGTCTTGTGGAATCTTCCTCGTGTATACATAGGCTGTCCGAACTGGCCCATGAGCATACAACCATGGGTGTCCTCGGCCCAATCCAACTGATTGGGAGATGACGTGGTGAGTACCCCCTAGTCCAGGACACCGTCACTCTCCACTTCAGAGTTCATGATGGATACATTATCCGAATCCTCTGAAGGAGGATAATCCAACGTCGCTCCTGTGTCAGCCCCCGCCCTAGAGGCAGGGTCTGGAACCTGACTGGTGGAGGCGCGACCGGCAGGATCCCCGAACATTGTCCGACGAACACTCTTCCCAATCAAACATAGCACACAATGTCACGGTTCGATGTGACTGTCAGGCGGCATATTTAAAGCCATACCTCTTTGATGAAGGCTTGACCGTGTTGTCATTTGCCTTCCTCTTCGAAGACCTGCCCGGCGTAGGCACCACTCTCTTATGAGACGCCTCTGGTGCGGCATGATGCGCCGAGCGCCTCCCCATTGGAGCACGAGACAGTGTGGTGGGTGAGGCATAACGAGGAAGCTCTTTCGGAGGAGATGTCTCCTGGTTACTTACATGTGAGGCAGGAAGGAGGCCAGGATAATCGGCCATGATGGGCACTTCTCTGCTGTCATAGCTTGCCTGGTAGAAGACTCCCTCTTTGAGTTCTACAAATATGTCCGGATCCTCTTCGAATCCGGGATCGAGGTCCCGGTTATGGTCCTCCGGCTATGGAGCGGGACTCTAAATCTCCATGATAGCCTTCCGCCATTCCTATTAAGAATGGATGGGTAAAATGTCAATTAAACATGACTCGGGGAAAGGATTGAGTAAGGAGGTGGTACTAAAACTCACCCAGCTAGGGGGATTGTACACGGAGAATCTCTCTTAGCTCTTAAGATGAGTAAAATTCTCTTTCTCCCCTTTATACTGATCGGCCAATATTGTGGCCAGGGCGGTAGGGGTGTCTGGACCCTTCCGTCCGCAGCGTGAGGCGTCATCTTCCCCATTGTAGTGCCACATAGGGAGCCCTCTGAATTGAAGTGGCTGAACACCTCGCATTATGGAAGTTGCCATTACCTCGATTATTGTTAATCCGGACTGGGCAAATGTCCTTATCTTGCCCATTAACTGTTGAACTTCTGCGCTGTCTTCCTCCTCGAGGCTCCGAGGACGCCAGCTATGGAGTTTCCTCAACGGAGCGCTGGAAAACTCGGGAAGACCCATTCGGACTGGGTCGGGGAGAGTGACATCTTCGATATAAAACCACTCTGAGGGCCACTCTTCGGATGCCTTCTTCGGCGTACCGGACAAGTATCCGGTCCTAGCTATGCGCCATATCTCAGCGCTGCCCACCTCGAAAATGGATCCCTTTTGGGTACGAGGGACGAGGCAGAAAAGTTTCCTCCATAACTCAAAGTGGGCCTCGCAGCCCAGGAATAGCTCGCAAAGAGCGACGAAACCCGCGATATGCAGGATGGAGGCTGGAGTGAGGTTGTGCAGTTGGAGGCCGTACTACTCCAGTAGACCTCAGAGGAAAGGGTGGATTGGAAACCCGATGCCTCTTATTAAGAAGGATACGAAGCACACTCGCTCCCCCCTGGTTGGATTAGGGAAATTTTTCGCCAGGGCTTCGCCTGTAAAGGAGCTTAATCCTGCCGAATGGGTACTAGATCCACGGGGGGAAGGAATCCCTGCGTTTGAAGCTTACCCAGCTGGTCATGGGATACTGAACATTTCTCCCAATCGCCTTTTTCGGAGCCATGGGAGCGGGAGGAAGAACTGGGAACGCTAGCCATGTTGGAATGGTTTTTCCTAGCAAGCTCTAAGGATTTTCTGCTTGGTGTGAGATGGCATCTGAGATCCATTCCACTTAAATATATGCCTTTCTTACATGGCCAGGGTGTTATGTGCAAAAATACTCTGACCTTTCGTGTTCGCTCGACACGTGGAAGCCGAAGCAATGGAGGCGCAGAAGCCAATGGGTACGTCATTAAATGAAAAGCGGAGTATAACTCTTCGGATCAGATGCTTTGAAGTATTTGGAGGAAGAAACCACCTTGCAATGCCGAAGACTATCAGCGCACCGGACACATCGTCATTGAAGTCTGGTTCAGGGGCTACTGAGCGAGTCCTGGATTAAGGGGTCCTGGGGAGTCCGGCCTATGTGACGTGGGCTAGACTGATGGGCCACGAAGATAGAAGACAGAAGACTTCCTCCCGTGTTCGGATGGGACTCTCCTTTGCATGGAAGACAGGCTTGGCGTTCGGATATGAAGAATCCTTCCTCTATAAACCGACTATGTACAACCCTAGGCCCCTACGGTGTCTATATAAACTAGAGGGTTTAGTCCGTAAAGGCAATCACAATCATACAAGCTAGACATCTAGGGTTTACCCATTACGATCTCGTGGTAGATCAACTCTTGTAATCCTCATATTCATCAAGATCAATGAAGCAGGAAGTAGGGTATTACCTCCATCAAGAGGGCCTGAATCTGGGTAAACATCGTGTCCCCCGTCTCGTGTTACCATCGATCTCAGACGCACAGTTCGGGACCCCCTACCCAAGATCTGCCGTTTTTGACACCGACAGCTAGGCACTGGTTAAACAGCCTCCCAGAAAACTCTATTGGAAGCTGGAAAGACTTGGAAGATGCCTTTAGAGAAAACTTCCAAGGCACTTATGCCCGGCCTCCGAATGCTGATGACCTCAGCCATATAGTCCAACAGCCTGGAGAGTCGGCCAGGAAATTCTGGACCAGATTCCTAATTAAAAAGAACTAGATTGTCGACTGTCCGGATGCCGAAGCCCTAGCCGCCTTCAAACATA
This sequence comes from Triticum urartu, assembly GCF_003073215.2. Classification (NCBI taxonomy): domain Eukaryota; kingdom Viridiplantae; phylum Streptophyta; class Magnoliopsida; order Poales; family Poaceae; genus Triticum; species Triticum urartu. The sequence continues at coordinate 231,980,301 of NC_053026.1, forward strand.
GCATCTGTGACGAATGGCTCGCCCGACACCTCGGCCAAGAAAAGCCGAAGTCCATGGCAGACCTTACAGCACTAATGACCCGCTTCTGCACGGGCAAGATAGCTCGCTATCCCGCAGCGGTAACAATACCAGCGACCCCGACACTTCCGAAGCCCGAAACGGCAACGAAAGGCCCTGACGCAACAAACATAAGCGTCAGAGCAACAATGATGATACAGAGAATACGACGGTCAACGCCAGATTTAGTGGCTCCAAATCCGGTCAACGGAAGAAGCCATTCAAACGAATCAAAGACAGTACATCAAGCCTGGATCGAATACTTGATCGACCCTGCCAGATCCACGGCACTCCTAATAAGCCTGCCAACCATAACAATAGAAGATGTTGGGTCTTCAAACAGGCTGACAAGTTAAATGCTGAACATAAGGAGAAAGGGTCGCCCAGTGAGGATGACGATGAGGAACCTCGCGCACCGAAAACAGGGTGTCAGAAGAAATTTCCCCCCGAAGTCAAAACGGTGAACATGATATACGTCACCCATATCCCCAAGAGGGAGCTCAGGCGCACACTAAGGGACATCTATGCGATAGAGCTAGTCGCCCCAAAATTCAACCATGGTCAGCCTGTCCGATCACCTTCGATCGCAGGGACCATCCGACCAATATCCGTCATGGAGGTTCAGCCGCATTAGTCCTCGATCCAATCATCGATAGATTCCACCTTACACGAGTCCTCATGGACGGCGGTAGCAGCCTTAACCCGCTCTATCAGGACACAGTCCGCAAGATGGGTATTGATCCGTCAAGAATCAAGCCCACTAAAACTACCTTCAAAGGAGTGATACCCGGTGTAGAGGCCCGTTACACGGGCTTGATACGTCCATTTTGCATCATGCTTTTATATCGAAATTTATTGTATTATGGGCTGTTATTACACATTATGTCACAATACTTATGCCTTTTCTCTCTTATTTTACAAGGTTTACGTGAAGAGGGGGAATGCCGGCAGCTGGAATTCTGGGCTGGAAAAGGAGCAAATATTAGCGACCTATTCTGCACAGCTCCAAAAGTCCTAAAAGTTCACGAAAGTTATTTTTGGAATTAATAAAAAATACTAGAGAAAGAATCCACGAGAGGGGCCCCACACCTTGGCCACGAGGGTGGGGGCATGCCTTACCCCCTGGGCGCGCCCCCTGCCTCGTGGCCCTCTGATGCGCATCTTCTGCTATATGAGGTCTTTCGTCCGGGAAAAATCATAAGCAAGCTCACGGGACGAAACTCCGCCGCCATAAGGCGAAACCTTGGCGGAACCAATCTAGGGCTCCCGCAGAGCTGTTCTGCCGAGGAAACTTCCCTCTGGGAGGGGGAAATCATCACCAACGATCCTCTCATCGGGAGGGGGTCAATCTCCATCAACATCTTCACTAGCACCATCCCATCTCAAACCCTAGTTCATCTTTTGTATCCAATCTTTGTATCCAAACCTCAGATTGGTACCTGTGGGTTGCTAGTAGTGTTGATTACTCCTTGTAGTTGATGCTAGTTGGTTTACTTGGTGGAAGATCATATGTTCAGATCCATTATGCATATTAATACCCCTCTGATTATGAACATAAATATGCTTTGTGAGTAGTTACGTTTGTTCCTGAGGACATAGGAGAAGTCTTGCTATAAGTAGTCATGTGAATTTTGTATTCGTTCGATATTTTGATGAGATGTATGTTGTCATCCCTCTAGTGGTGTCATGTGAACATCTACTACATGACACTTCACCATTATTTGGGCCTAGAGGGAGGCATTGGGAAGTAACAAGTAGATGATGGGTTGCTAGAGTGACAGAAGCTTAAACCCTAGCTTATGCGTTTCTTCGTAAGGGGCTGATTTGGATCCATATGTTTCATGCTATGGTTAGGTTTACCTTAATACTTCTGTTGTAGTTGCGGATGCTTGCAATGGGGGTTAATCATAAGTGGGATGCTTGTCCAAGTAAGGGCAGTACCCAAGCACCAGTCCACCCACATATCAAATTGTCAAAGTACCGATCGTGAATCATATTAACGTGATGAAAACTAGCTTGACGATAATTCCCATGTGTCCTCGGGAGCACTTTCCTTTATATAAGAGTTTGTCCAGGCTTTTCCTTTGATACAAAAAGGATTGGTCCATCTTGCTGCACCTTATTTACTTTTATTACTTGCTACTTGTTACAAGTTACCTTATCACAAAACTATTTGTTACCGATAATTTCAGTGCTTGTAGAGAATACCTTACTGAAAACTGCTTATCATTTCCTTCTTCTCCTCGTTGAGTTCGACACTCTTACTTATCGAAAAGGCTACGATAGATCCCCTACACTTGTGGGTCATCAAGACTCTTTCCTGGCGCCGTTGCCAGGGAGTGAAGCGCCTTTGGTAGGTGGAATTTGGTAAGGAAAAAATTATATAGTGTGCTGAAATTTACTGTCACTTGTCACTATGGAACATAATCCTTTCAGGGGCTTGTTCGCGGTATCACTACAAAAAAAGACACATCCGTGACATTTTGGGCCGAACGAAATTTTTTCTGTCATACTTATGACACTTATATGACAATAATTATGACAAAACATGGTATCATCGTAGATGTGGTGGGGTCCTACTTCTATGACAAAAACTCATGACAGAAAATGGGCTTTTCGTCCTGGGCGGGCCGGAGACGCAGCTGCATGACATTCTTTGGGCCGTCCATGACGGAAAAAACCGTGGTAGAACGAGGGCATGGAAAATATCGAGGAGACCCCGGTTACGGTGGGTGGTCGAGGGCCGAGCGATGCACGTTTCTCTCGTACGTATGTGCATGTGTGCGAGGCGTTGGGCTCTAACTAAACCAGAGCGAGGCATTGGGCTCTAACTGAACCCGAGCGATTGCACTGCAGGCTACGCGTTACAGAACCCGAGCGATTGATCGATGGTTGTTAACTGAACCCGATCGAGTGATTCCTTCGCTACTGCTACTAACTGAAGCCGATTGATGCTGCCTCTTGATGAATAGTGAGTGTTGCGGGGGGTGGGGGTGGGGGTGTATGAATAGTTCCTGATGGGGGTGGATGAACAGGACCCCTTGGTGTTGCCTCTGGATGAACAATACCCCGATCGATCGAGCCGGTTGGGCTGGATGAACAGGACCCCGTGGAGGGCAGGATGAACAGGACCACCCCGTGGAGGGCAGGACGAACAGTAGACGGTGGAGGGCAGGATGAATAGTAGCCCGTGGAGGGGTGGTTGAATAGGAGCCCGTGGAGAGGGTTGGTTGAACAGTAGCCGGTGGAGTAGCGCGCGGTGGAGGCTGGATGAACAGGAGCCCGTGGATGAACAGTCGCAGGTGGAGGCTGGAGGAGGTCGACAGTTGAAAGGATCGAGAAGAGGTGTCTAGAGGGGGGTGATTAGACACTAAGTACCAAAAGTTGCAGTTTTTAATTTCTTTAAGTTGAGGTGGAGTTTTGGCACAAGTTTAACAAACACAATACATATCAAGCAAGCGTGCAAAGAGTATATGAGCAGCGGAAAGTAAAGCATGCAACTTGCAAGAATGTAAAGGGATGGGATTGGAGTGTGCAAACGCAATTTGGAGACACGGAGATTTTTGAGACGTGGTTCCGATAGGTGGTGCGATCATACATCCACGTTGATGGAGACTTCAACCCATGAAGGGTAACAGCTGCGTGAGTCCATAGAGGGCTCCACCCACGAAGGGTCCACGAAGAAGCAACCTTGTCTATCCCACCATGGCCGTCGCCCACGAAGGACTTGCCTCACTAGCGGTAGATCTTCATGAAGTAGGCGATCTCCTTGCCCTTACAAACTCCTTGGTTCAACTCCACAATCTTGTCGGAGGCTCCCAAGGGACACCTAGCCAATCTATGAGACACCACTCTCCAAGAAGTAACAAATGGTGTGTTGATGATGAACTCCTTGCTCTTGTGCTTCAAATGATAGTCTCCCCAACACTCAACTCTCTCATAGGATATGGATTTGGTGGAAAGAATATTTGAGTGGAAAGCAACTTGGGGATGGCTAGAGATCAAGATTCATATGGTAAGAATGGAATATCTTGGCCTCAACACAAGTGTAGGTGGTTCTCTCTCAGAAAAAGTAAGTTGGAAGTGTAGGTTTGTTCTGATGGCTCTCTCCACGAATGAAGAGGAGGTGGAGGGGTATATATAGCCTCCACACAAAATCTAATCGTTACACACAACTTGCCAATCTCGGTGGGACCGAATTGATAAACTTGGTCGGACCGATTCAGCAAATCTAGTGACCGTTAGGATTTTTGATGGGACCGACATGCAACTTGGTAAGACCGATATGGTTAGGGTTAGGGCATAACGTAATCTCGGTGAGACCGATTACACAAACTTGGTGAGACCGATTTGGTAATAAGCTAACCAGAGAGTTGGTCAGGTAAACTCAGTGGGACCGATTCGCTAATTTTGGTGAGACCGAAATGTTACGAAAAGGAAACAGAGCGTTTACATTGCAATCTCGGTAGGACCGATTACGCAAAGTCGGTGAGACCGATTTTGGTAATAGATCCATACAGAGAGATTGCAATCCCATCTCGGTGAGACCGAGATCCCTATCGGTGAGACCATTTGCCTAGGGTTTGTGGCAGTGGCTATGACATGTGAACTCGGTGGCGCCGGTTAGAAAGAATCGGTGGGGCCGAGTTTGACTTTTGGTTTAGGTCATATGTGGGTGTGATAAAGTAGTTGAGGGCTTTGGAGTACATCACTAAGCATTTTGAGGAAAAGTCTCATTAAGCAACACCTCATCCCTCCTTAATAGTATTGGCTTTTCCTATAGACTCAATGTGATCTTGGATCACTAAAATAGAAAATGTAGAGTCTTGAGCTTGGAGCTTGAGCCAATCCTTTGTCTTTAGCATCTTGAAGGGGTTCCACATCCTCTAGTCCATGCCACTTCATTGTTGAACTTATCTGAAACATACTAGGTAAAAGTGTTGGTCCAATAAGAGATATGTTGACATTAATTACCAAAACCACCTAGGGAGCACTTGTGCATTCAATCTCTCCCTTTTTGGTAATTGATGACAACATACAACAAAGCTTTAGATGAAGATATAGGGAATAGTAACTAAAGCTTTGGAAAGACATGTAACATGCATAGGCTCCCCCTACATGTATGCAACCATGTGAATATGAAATATAGAAGCATGTGAATGCATAAACATGACAGAGTAAGCAATGTGTTACATGTATCTTAACTATATGCATCAGAGCAAATGATGTGAATATGAGAAATGTACCTTCATGCTCATGTGTCCTTCTTGCAAACAGTATGTGCATCAGCAAGAATTTCTCATACACATGACTGTGATGCATATACTTACCTTGTGGTCTTGAGTTGGCTTAAGATGGGATGAACCTGCGTAAACAAGGTTAGATAACACAGATACACCTACTGGCCAGAGCAAACAAAAGAAACCACAAGAGTACCAAGACTGGGATGACATGTAGAGTGAGTACTAAGTACCACACTGGATATAGACATGTCCCAAAAGGTAAACATGTGCAATAAATTCAAGGATTTCCTTCCCTTAGATGTCTTGCTCCCCCTGAATCTAGCATGGGAGACTGGGAGAAGATAGGGAACAGAAAATCAGAGCAAAATCAGAGCTCAAAGGAAATAAATAGAGCTAATGCAAACGAGCAAATATGAACATGTCTTTCCCCTCTTGAAGACATGTGACTTCTCTCCTCTTGAACACCAAGCATCTGGGGTCCTTGATGATTACTCTTTCTTCCCTTGAGTATTCTCTCCTCCTATAGATATGATTAAGCTTTGATGTGATCTCTCTCTCCCCCTTTGACAGCAATTTCCAAGAAGGGTTCTTCTAGATTTTTGTCATGATGGGTTTGGTCCTTGAGTCACAGAACAAAGCAGCAAGTTGAATGGGATGCCGATCGAGGACAAGATTCATTGAGTGTAGCTGGATCAAAAAGAATGCAGAAACAAGTGGCAAGATGTCTTTCCTGTAGTGAAATCGGTGACACCGAGTTGTATGGTTCGGTTGTACCGAGAGGATTTGGTTGGACCGAAAGCATCAGACCGGTGAGACCGAGTTCATCGCAGAGAAAACACTTGTCACATCGGCTCACTAGACAAGTAAGATCTCACAAGGATTTGCAAGGAATTAACTGAAAGATTTGCAATGAATTGGATGCAAGGAATGCAGAACAGAAAATAAAAGAGAAGAAACTAAAAAGGAGTCTAGATGAAGTTTTGTTGAAGAGGGAAACAAATATGCATGAGACAAATGCAAGAGCACAGAAAAGAACACAAGAGAACTTCATCTAGAATTGGTTAGTGACAAAGTCACCTATGTTAGAGTATATTGACTTAGGAGTCAAGTGAGATCACCTGATCATAGGTCATACTCATCGTTTAAGCTCAAAATGGGGTTACCATTTTCCGTTTAAGATTTTTGATGTATTCACATCTTGTCGAGTTGCTTTGACTCATGACTTGGAGTAAAGCTTCTCTAAGATGAAATAACATACCTTGGGTGGTGGCATTGATCATGATCATGTAGTTGAACTTGTGTGGGTTGCTCAAGGTTGATGTAGCTCATCAAGAGTTGGGAGCACCACTTGGAGTTTGAGTTCATCTACCTACATGGGTTAGTTCTTGCAAGGAAGAGCACTTGTATATCCAAAATGACAATCATGAAACTCAACATAAAATTTGTTGAAGGATATGTTTGAATCGTTGCGTGCTTCCTTGTCTTCATCCACCATTGTGTAGAGACTTGGTGATATAGAAATTGCTCAAGATGTGAGTGAGTTGCAATCTCATAGATTTAGATTCATCCAAGTACCTGCACGGGTTAGATAACATGCAAGGTGCAAATATGTCCAAGACATAAGATAGTCAACATAAGAGAAATATCAAGGATTAGTCATAGGCTCATGCCTTGCATGTATCAAATGGACTTCTTACTCCAAGTTGAAGCATCAATGATGTTCAATTCACCTCTTAACCTGCAAAACAATTTCTCATCAAGTGGTTTCGTGAATATATCAGCTAACTGCTTTTCGGTGCAAACATGCTTAAGATTAATGTCCCCTTTGGCAACATGATCTCGAATGAAATGATGACGAACTTCAATATGCTTAGTTCGAGAATGTTGCACGGGATTGTGAGCAATCTTAATAGTACTTTCATTTTCACAAAGTACGGAACATGTTTCACAGATATCCCATAATCTTTAAGAGTTTGGGTCATCCAAAGTAATTGAGCACAACATGATCCAGCGGCAATGTATTCCGCTTCGGCAGTGGATAAGGATACCGAGTTTTGTTTCTTGGAAGACCAAGACACAAGAGATCTACCAAGAAATTTACAAGTACCCAAAGTGGACTTTCTATCAACCTTGTCACCGGCATAGTCCGAGTCGGAGTAGCCAACAAGATCAAAGGAGGCCCTCTTTGGATACCAAATGCCAAAATTTGGTGTATGGATTAAGTATCTCACTATCCTTTTCACGGCCTTAAGATGACATTCTTTAGGAGCGGCTTGATATCGTGCACACATGCACACACTTAGCATAATATCGGGACGTGAAGCACATAGATATAACAATGAACCAATCATAGAGCGATAAACCTTTTGATCAACTGGTTCACCATCTTTGGTTAAATCAAGATGTCCACTAGTAGGCATGGGTGTAGTCATACCTTTGCATTCTTGCATATTGAACTTCTTGAATAAGTCCTTGGTGTACTTCGTTTCAGAGACAAAGGTACTTTCCTTAGTTTGCTTGATTTGCAAACCAAGAAAGAATTTGAGTTCACTCATCATTGACATCTTAAACTTCTTCGACATTAGCTTTCCAAACTTTTCACTAAAATAAGGGTTAGTTGATCCAAATATAATATCATCAACATAAATTTGGCACACAAATAGTTCTCCATTAACCCTTTTAGTGAAAAGAGTAGAATCTATTTTCCCAATTTCAAAGACTTTTTCAATAAGGAATTTGGTCAAGCATTTATACCATGCTCTAGGAGCTTGTTTAAGACCATAAAGAGCATTGTGAAGTTTGTAAACAAGATTAGGTTTCTTAGGATTGACAAATCTGGGAGGTTGCTTAACATAAACTCCCTCCTCTATTTCACCATTTAGAAAAGCACTTTTAATGTCCATTTGGTACAAGGTGATATCATGATGATTAGCATAGGCAAGTAAGATGCGAATGGACTCAAGTCTAGCAACGGGGGCATATGTCTCACCATAGTCCATACCTTTGACTTGAGTGTAGCCTTGGGCGACTAGACGTGCTTTGTTGAGAACTACTTGTCCATCTTCATCTTGTTTGTTGCTAAACACCCATTTTGTACCGATGATGTTGTGGTTGTTGTCGGGCTTCTCAACTAATGTCCAAACTTGATTTCTCTCAAAGTTGTGTTGCTCTTCATGCATGGCATTTATCCAATCCGGATCTTCCAAAGCTTCTTCAACCTTCATAGGTTCAATGCTAGATATGAATGAATAGTGTTCACAAAAGTTAGCTAAACGAGTTTTTGAGCGAGTGATTCTCCCGGTTTGGATATCATTGTAGATTTTCTCGATGGGATGATCTTTAGCAATTCTTGCTCAAACTCGTGAAAGCTTTTGCTTGGATCTTGGTTGAAGATCTTCCTCATCTTGTTCTTCTTCTTGGCCTTCTTCGTTGTTGACGTTGTCGTTCTCTTGTCGTGGTGGAGAAGGAGGTTGTTGGCGTTCATCTTGATGCACTTCCTCATTTTCTTCATTTTGGTGTGTCCCACTTGTGGATGCTTCCATATCAACTCTTGGTTCACCTTGTCGTGAGGTAGAAGCTTCCACTTGGATGGACGAGGTACTCTCCTTCACCTCCGTTGGACGAATCTTGCCAATGGACAAGTCTTGGATTGCTTCTGAAGGGTCTTTGTCTCCTACATCAATTGGCAATTGCTCTACTTGTGAGCCGTTAGATTCATCAAACTTCACATCTACCGTTTCTTCAACCTTTTGGGTGAAATTATTGTAGACACGGTATGTGTGAGAGTTTGAGCCATAACCAAGTAGGAAACCTTCATGAGACTTAGGAGCAAATTTAGAACGACGATGCTTATAAAGAATGTAGCACTTTGAGCCGAATACTCGAAAGTATCCAACTTGTGGTTTGTTACTGGTGAGGAGCTCGTATGACGTCTTGCCGAGTAGCTTGTGAAGATACAAGCGATTTGTTGCATGACAAGCTGTCTCAACTGCTTCCGCCCAAAAGTGCTTTGGCGTCTTGTACTCATGAAGCATTGTTCTCGCCATTTCGATGAGTGTCCGGTTCTTCCTCTCAACAACTCCATTCTGTTGAGGTGTGTACGTAGCCGAAAACTCATGTGAAATCCCTTCTTCGTCAAGAAAGGTGTCCACATTTGTGTTCTTGAACTCCGTTCCATTGTCGCTGCGAACCTTCTTGATTTTCACTTCAAATTGATTTTGGGCCTTCCTAGTGAAGTTTTTGAAGATCTTTTGGACCTGCGATTTATCATTGAGAAAGAACACCCACATTAATCTTGAAAAATCAACAACTATAACTAGACCAAAAGAATTTCCTCCGAGACTTTTGTAAGCGTTAGGACCAAAAAGATCCATGTGAAGTAGCTCGAGTGGCCTCCTTGTGGTCATGATGTTCTTCACAGGATGCCTTCCTCCAACCTGTTTACCTTCTTGACAAGCGCTGCAAAGTCTATCCTTATCAAATATGACATCGTTAACGCCAAGGATATGATTTCCTTTAATAAGCTTGTCAAGGTTTCGCATACCAACATGACCTAATCGTCTATGCCATAACCAACCTTTAGAGGATTTAGCAATTAAGCAAGTTCTAGGTTGAGCCTTTTTAGTGAAATCAACAATGTAAAGATCACCTCTGCGTATACCGGTAAAGACTATTTTATGATTATCTCTACGAAACACTTGGCAATCTACTTCAGTAAATAGGACATTGAAACCAAAATCAGCAAGTTTAGATACTGAAAGTAAATTGTAGCCAAGAGATTCACCGAGCATGACATTTTGTATGGAGCTATCATGTGAGATGGCCACCTTACCTAGGCCAACCACCTTACCCTTTGAGTTATCACCAAAGGTGACATACTTTCGAGGGCCGTCGTTTTCAGCAAGCTCACGGAACATATCTTTATCTCCGGTCATATGATCAGTACATCCACTATCAAGAACCCATTCCTTTCCTCCGGCCGTGTAGCCGCGAAGATTTGCCATAAGACCAAAGTGTCTCATTGCATCATTAAGATCATAGTCACTGTCATCATCATCCTCATCATAGTATCCATGTTCAACATCATCTTGTGATTGATCAATTCCTAGAGAGGGTAATTCATTAGATAAATGATCATTTCTATGGTTATATTTATGAATTCTAATAGCTTTGGAAATGATATTGCTAATAATTCCAACATCTCCTTTGGCACTCGTAAGATTAATAAGCTCAAATAAGCAGTCACCAAAATTTGGGATCATTGGAACTCATCTTAATCAAGGCAAGAGACTTATGGAGAATTTCATCTAGATTTTACAAGGAATAATTTGGAAAGCGTTCCTCATGAAATCTCCATATAGTGTAGGCACAATTGAAAGTAGGCAAGCATTCAATCAATTTTCTAGGCAAGCCTCTAGTGATAAGATTAACAGTTCTAAGGTTGCGGATCATGTCAATAGACTCATCAAGGGTAGGATGCAAAGGATCAACATGAGGTGCACAAGGGATAGTAATGTACTTGTTCAAATGATATTCATTGAAAATCTCAAGCATCTCATTTTTCCACTCATGAAAATACTCTCCATCAAGTGTAGGCACTCTATGTCTAAGACTCCCCAAAGTAGACTCATCCATCTTCCTCTAATGGTGTTTAAACCAAAGCAATGGAGACCAAAGCTCTGATACCAATTGAATGGATCGAGAAGAGGTGTCTAGAGGGGGGGGGTGATTAGACACTAAGTACCAAAAGTTGCAGTTTTTAATTTCTTTAAGTTGAAGTGGACTTTTGGCACAAGTTTAACAAACACAATACATATCAAGAAAGCGTGAAAAGAGTATATGAGCAGCGGAAAGTAAAGCATGCAACTTGCAAGAATGTAAAGGGATGGGATTGGAGTGTGCGAACGCAATTTGGAGACACGGAGATTTTTGAGACGTGGTTCCGATAGGTGGTGCTATCATACATCCACGTTGATGGAGACTTCAACCCATGAAGGGTAACGGCTGCGCAAGTCCACGGAGGGCTCCACCCACGAAGGGTCCACGAAGAAGCAACCTTGTCTATCCCACCATGACCGTCGCCCACGAAGGACTTGCCTCACTAGCGGTAGATCTTCACGAAGTAAGCGATCTCCTTGCCCTTACAAACTCCTTGGTTCAACTCCACAATCTTGTCGGAGGCTCCCAAGGGACACCTAGCCAATCTAGGAGACACCACTCTCCAAGAAGTAACAAATGGTGTGTTGATGATGAACTCCTTGCTCTTGTGCTTCAAATGATAGTCTCCCCAACACTCAACTCTCTCATAGGATATGTATTTGGTGGAAAGAAGATTTGAGTGGAAAGCAACTTGGGGAAGGCTAGAGATCAAGATTCATATGGTTAGAATGCAATATCTTGGCCTCAACACAAGTGTAGGTGGTTCTCCCTCAGAAAAAGTAAGTTGGAAGTGTAGGTTTGTTCTAATGGATCTCTCCACGAATGAAGAGGAGGTGGAGGGGTATATATAGCCTCCACACAAAATCTAACCGTTACACACAACTTGCCAATCTCGGTGGGACCGAATTGATAAACTCGGTCGGACCGATTCAGCAAATCTAGTGACCATTAGGATTTTCGGTGGGACCGACATGCAACTTGGTAAGAATGATATGGTTAGGGTTAGGGCATAACGTAATCTCAGTGAGACTGATTACACAAACTCGGTGAGACTGATTTTGGTAATAAGCTAACCAGAGAGTTGGTCACGTAAACTCGGTGGGACCAATTCGCTAATTTTGGTGAGACCGAAATGTTACAAAAAGGAAATAGAGAGTTTACATTGCAATCTCGGTAGGACCGATTACGCAAACTCGGTGAGACCGATTTTGGTAATAGATCCATACAGTGAGATTGCAATCCCATCTCGGTGAGACCGACATCCCTATCGGTGAGACCGATTTGCCTAGGGTTTGTGGCAGTGGCTATGCCATCTGAACTCGATGGCGCCGGATAGAAAGAATCGATGGGGCCGAGTTTGACTTTTGGTTTAGGTCATATGTGGACGTGAGAAAGTAGTTGAGGGCTTTGGAGTATGTCACTAAGCATTTTGAGCAAAAGTCTCATTAAGCAACACCTCATCCCTCCTTGATAGTATTGGTTTTTCCTATAGACTCAATGTGATCGTGGATCACTAAAATAGAAAATGTAGAGTCTTGAGCTTGGAGCTTGAGCCAATCCTTTGTCTTTAGCATCTTGAAGGGGTTCCACATCCTCTAGTCCATGCCACTTCATTGTTGAACTTATCTGAAACATACTAGGTAAAAGTTTTAGTCCAACAAGAGATATGTTCACATTAATTACCAAAACCACCTAGGGAGCACTTGTGCTTTCAACGGTGGATGAACAGTAGCCCGTGGAGGCTGGAGGGGGTCGACGGTGGAGATGAACAGTATCTCGTGGAGTCCCGTTTTGCGGCACGCCACACCCCTCGCAATGAACAGGACCCCCGTTTCGACCGTAGCGCTCCAACACAAGTCCGTTTCCTCCATTTTGCGGTACGCCACACCACTCCCGATCAACAGGACCCCTGTTTCGACCGTAGGAGGTCTGTTTCCTCCGTTTTGTGGTACACTAGACCCCTCCCGATGAACAGGATCCCGTTTCAAACATGGCCGGTCGAACACAAGGCCGTTTCCTCCGTTCTGCGGTACGCCAGGGCTCATTTCCATCAGCTGCTTCGTCCAAGCCCTCCCAATGAACACGACGACGCATTTCGTTCCGACCCAGCCGGTTGGCTCCCCATGAACACGACAATGACGCTATTTCTCCGTTTCGACCCAGCCATGTACACGAGCCCTGGTCGTACGTACGGGCGAGTTGGCGTTTAAGATCCCGCCCGTATGTACGTATGTGGCCGTATTTACTTTCTTGCACCCTGGCCGTTGTACGTGCATGTACATGCTACGCGCGCACCTCTACTACGACACGTGTGCGCCTCTACATTGACCAGTATGTACGTACATGTTCGTGACCAGAATGACAACGGTATGTACGCTTCGACCAGGTGGGTCCCGACTGTCAGGCACTTCCTTGCGCGCGAAGATGTAGATGGTGGGTCCCAGCAGTCAGGGGGCGGATCATTTTTTTGCCCGGACGCACTTCCTTGCATGCGAAGATGTAGCTGGTGGGTCCCAGCAGTCAGGGGGCGAATCATTTTTTTGCCTGAACGCACTTCCTTGCGTGTGAAGATGTAGCTGGTGGGTCCCAGCAGTTAGGGGAAACGTATTTTTTGTGAAATATGGTGGCCCGTGTGGGTCCCCGCTGTCAGTTGGGGGAATAATTATTTTGCGCATAATAAGGAGGCACTTCCTAGCTGTGGCCATGGACCCAGCTGTCAGCCTCTCCACGTACAGTACTCTTCCGATGGAAGTCGTTCCTTGACCATGTTGACCACGCCGTGCCGAGAGCACCAGGGTGGTGGACGACGGGGAGGCATAGGAAGGGGACGACGCGGAGCCAGGGAAGACGCGGCAGTGGAAGCCCGCGCGGAGAGGAGTACTAGGGTTCACTGGTTCGGCTGCGGTGTGAGGCTGCCATCGCCGCAGGGCCTGGCCAGTGGTGGGAATAGTAGGGGGCGGTGAGGTCTCCGTGGCAGCACAGCCGGCCACGAGAGGCAGGAGCATGCGACACGACCGGCGCTACTTTGGGCGGCTAGAGCAAGAAGACCAGAGGTTGAAGAAGCACTACGGCCGTTGGATGGACATCGTACAGTCACTGGAGCTAGAATTGTTCATATTGAGTAAGTTGACAAAGCACTCCGTCCCCGTCAACTTAGTAGGCCCACAAGTCAGCCACCCACCAAGGTGGGTCCCAACTAGCAGGGGGAGTATTCATTTTTTTTGTGCGTAATAAGGAGGCACTTCCGGTGGGTCCGAGCTGACAGCGGGGGGAACGTTTTTTCACGAAATATGGTGACCCATCCGGTGGGTCCCAGCAGTCAGGGGGGAAACGTTTTTTCACAAAATACGGTGGCCCGTCCAGTGGGTCCCTGCTATTAGGTGGAGGAATCATTATTTTCTGCGTAATAAGGAGGCACTTCCTTGCTGCAGCTGTGGACCCAAAATTCTACATTGTAGATTGGTAAATGTTGTTCAGTTAGAGGTACTTCTTGCTAAAATTAACGCTTCTACGAGTAAACTTTCGAGTACATAAGAGGCAGCACAGACAATCTGAACTTTGCTTGTAGGTTTATCCTCAAATAGTGGCCTCGTGCTGAGGGAGGTTTGAGCAACTTGGCCACTACTTTCATCCAACTAGTTTACTGGCTCATCTTGGACTTGTAGCTCGTCAAAATTCTACATTGCAGATGAGAAAGAAGCGGTTGAGAAAATGAACCACCCAAATTTTTTGTGCAGTTCAACTGAAATGGAGCATCCCTGGCGTGCAGACTGATTAAGTGCCATATGAGTATATGTGTCAACCAACTTGTCTGGAATCTTTAGACTCCATGCCATACAGTTCGCTACCATATGTGCAGATAACCAAAAGGCACAAGTTGGGACCAAAGACTGGACTGCGTTTTTCTGGGCTATGCGCCAAGCAATATTTTTGGCGTTCACTCTCCTAATACTTGGAGTTTGACAATTGGTTGACGCCAGTTGATACTCGAATGAATATAGGCACTTCTTCTTGTCAACATCGATGCTTGTCTGAGTGAACTTTGGAGTACATAGCAGCAACATAAGTACCTGTCCATCTAATCTTTTTGTGCAGTTCTACTGAAATCACCCGATGTAATGATTTGCCTGCGAGTTCAGGCTCCAAGTTACTCCTTTATGAAATCGGCAAATAGTAGCACAATACCAAATTACCAATACATATGACAAGCACAATAATCAGGATAAAGACCAGTACCAACATGTGTGAGGTAGCATATCAATTACTATTTCCTTTGACTAGAAGCCGAGATAAGCCAAGCGACTGACAGCAAAGGAAGAATGCAACCCGAGGTTAGCGACTAACAGGAAAGGAAGGAAGCTGTCGAGGCAATGAAGCACCCAAAGTTTTTGTGCAGTTCCACCAAAATCGAGCATCCCTGTTGGCACATATATTGAGAGAGTGGGATTACTGTAATAGTGGTACTAGTTGATGAAACATACACTAACAAATAGAAGCACCCTCATTATCTTAATCGGTAAAGTTAGCATTCCCTCCCTGCTCCACCACATGATTCACCTCATAGACAAACATACACACGTACATGATTCAACATAGGGAGCTACTAAAGATTTGTTTAACTCCGGCAGGAAAATTAGGCAGCAATAAATTAGTGGTACTTAAGTACTCCTAATTAATTAAGTGAGACAGCAGAAGTGGAAGAGCTCCCTGGAGGATTGTCTCACATGTAAGGTAGTCGTTGCCGGAGCCCTTGAATGGACTCGACTGAGGCCTCTGGCTTCAACAAGATCTCCTTGGCACTGTTTACTCTTCTTCTTCTTCTTCCTCTTCATGCTTTGTTTCTCAGTCTCCTCACCAGTTGGTGAAACCAAGTACATGATTGGCCTTCTATTTCAGAATTGGTTTTGTCAGTGAGGGAGTACAAGTGTACTAGTAAAAAATAGCATTATTTTCTCATGGCAGTCACAAAATAGAGATGAACACTTGCATTAAATATCATTCTTACCTAAAGGAAGGTTATCGTGCCAATATGGATGATGAGGATTGGAACACAGATCTCCCTTTGTGCAATTCCACCGAAATGAACCAACTGTTCCATTCTGACATTCTAGTTAAACAGCACAAAAGTCACTTCTTTTAAGAAGAGTTTTGTGCAGTGCACCAAAAGGTCACAACAGCAACCAAGTGAAATGGATATCCCTATTTGCACAAAAAGCTAGAAAGGAAACAGTCAGAGTCTTAAACAATTACAGGAAAAAACATTTGGCTAAACTTGTCATGGCTTATAACAGTGGCATGGCTTCATTTTTACCAGGGGCATTAGATTAAGGACAGCTAAATATTTGGTATAAGGGCATGGGACAGTGGGTGCACCAACAGTCCAGCACCATGTACCTAAACAGGGGCATAAAGTGCCAATTCATAGTTTGTTGCCCCGAGAAACAAACATCCAAGAAACATATCTAGGTTGGTCCCATTTTTGTTCACTCTAGCCACCAACTCCCATGTGTGGATAGCAAATGTAGTCCTGGTCATACCACTGTGTACAGCGTTACCCCTATATTTCCCTTTTCGACCAAGAGACCGGTTGGATGACCAGTCTGTACTACTTTCACCGCCTTTCCTTCCTGTTTGTACCAAGTATGATGTACTACATACTAAATTCCCCCACCCCACTTTATTTCTTGTTTGAACCAAGTACAAGATTTGACTCCATGAAGTAGCTTTACCTCTAACAATAGAAGAAAAAAAGGTGATGTTGGACCATCCGATCGAGAGGGGCTGAGAGGTAGAAAATGATGCACATGCAGCGACGTAGCAAGCTGGGGAAGCAGAGCTAAGGCGATTTCAAAGGAAGATATACCTGAAGGTCGTCGGGATGTGGATAGGTGGGCGGCGGGAGGCCGGATCTGCCCACACTAGGGAAACAACGAAGGGATCGGAGGACCTCTCACGCCGGCGCTCGGCCAGAGATAACGGTTCGGCTGGTAGTGGGTCTCCTCCCTCACTGTGGACGACGGCCTAAACGCTGCCCCTCCTCCCCTTCACCGGCGGAGGGGGATACGTCCAGATCTGTAACCAACGGTGAGGATAGAAAGACAGTGTTTTTTGAAGGGAGAAAGACAGTGTTACCACCCCTATCTTGTTTAGATCTAGAGAGGATGAGAGTGTGTGAATAGAGCAACCCTAGCAAGCAAGCGCGGAGGCTCCGGCCTGTATATACCTAGTGGGGTAGTTTTCCCTTTTCACTCCATCAAAACAATCGTTTAAAATTGTGTACTACGTGCCAGGTCGCCGTTTTTTAGTTGTTGATTGTTTTTTGAGATAGCTACCCGCTTGTTCCAAGTGGTGTTATGGTGTGCCAGGTCGCACTTCGTATCGTTCAAGTCTGGTACAAGGCCCACCATTAAATGAACAACCACCCCCTCATAAAAATTGTGAACAAGCCGACGGCTAAAATTATTGGAAACGTGGGTTGCCCCAACATGCATTATTATTTATATTTTCTACTCCCTTCGTTCCTAAATATAAGTCTTTTTTATTAGCCACACCTAAGACAAGATTTTTTTATTAGCAGTGAACCCCACATGTCATAGACACAAAAAGTGTGGCAAGATTCCCTTAGGCAAGCCAAAGTGTGTCTAACAATTTGAGCAACTCAAGTTAGGCAAGTGTGGGAAAAATAATGTGGCAACATAAGACAAACATAGTCACAATGCAAACAGCCCTAATTTTTTGTGACATGCATGAAAATTTGGTTAGTTAAATTTATAGTCATAATTTGGCAAGGTGCATCAAATCAACACATGCAAGTATCAAAAGGGAAGTCACGGCATGCATGCGTTGTACTCCCTCCATTTCCAAATATAAGTCTTTTTAGAGATTGCAACAAGTGACTACATACGAAGCAAAATATGTCTACATACATCTGTATGTAGTAGTCCATTTGAAATGTGTAAACAGACTTATATTGAGTGCAGTGCTTTGATGTGTCGCATCAACTCATACAAGACCGAGAAGTTTGATTACTACAACGCCCTCTCCCTCGCGGACTGAGCTCTGGTGCCTTAACTGCACCTGCCTTTGGCTGCATGACAGGTGGGCCAACCACTTGTTGTGCCCACCTATCATAGACGCAAAGGTAGGAGCAGTAAGTCAATGAAGCTGCGCCCCTCCCTCGCGCATGAGTGTGGTGGCTGGCAGAACTAGCAGGAGCTTTCGCTACACGCTTCTTGACAGCGGCGAACTTGCGGATGGAGTTGACCATCATGTCGTCCATGCGAGAGGCGAAGCCGTCGTCGGCGAGGGCTACGACGCTAGTGGTCGCCAGCATCGTCTGGAAACGATGCGCAGTGTGGGGCCGCAGGCCGGCGCCTTGGATGATTTGGCACAGCCGACTGCCGCTCGCGACCATCGCCTCCATAGGTGCTTCTGGCTCCTGGTCACTTGGTCTTGGATTGGAGTGAGCAGTGTTGCGCAGAGACTAAGGAGTAGATGGATTGGAGTGGTGGGGCGCCTTTATATGAGAATCCAAACTCGGTTGCATTTACATCATGCTGGCTCTATTCCACTTCTCCAATTAATTCCCTCTTCATGTAGAGTAATTTGAGGATGCATCATTGACCGTTCAATGTCTCGGGAACAGCTACCCTCTCCCTCCTTGGCATTCAAGCACCTATGGAGGCGAGGCGACTGCCGCTCGTGTCTATCATGTGTCAGGAGACGTTCCCATTGACGACGAGGTGCCTATGGTGACTTCGGAAATTTCAAGATGATAGTACTAGTATACTCAATATTGTGCACCACGACCAAGGCCGAGAGGAAAACGAGAGAACTACGTATTTATTTACGGTGTAGATTCACTCTTTCTCCACATGTACTCCGTCTCGGTGCGGTCTAGTCACTCGTTGAAATCTCTAGAAAGTCAAATACTCCTTTCTGGTTTACAGGGCTATACTAGCAAGTAGTACTACAATAGTGGGCTCACATAGCAATTTTGTCTCATGCAAGAGCCTGGCTATGTGCGTGCTCCAAGGTTCGCAACTGCCACGTTCTGGTTGCACTTGGCTCTTCGCCTCTTCGAGAATACGAACAATGATGTTACTACTACCGCTTCTACAGTATCGAATCCACTGCTGCATGTTCGAATCTACTGCTACATGTGCGTCCACCGCGAGTGGGAGGGATAAGCAAAAGACTGTCCTCGTCTGCAAGCCACCGCGCGCATGGGCGAGGGAGAAGGCGTGTAGTAGTAGTAAAATCAAGCTTCTCCTCGTTGTATGAGTTGACGTGACACATCATAGCACTGGCCCCACATGGTTGCCTCTAAACTTGGCTGAAAGACCTGCAGTGTACAATACTCCATTTGCTGCAACCTCTAACATTTACCCCACCACAAATTAAAATATATATTCCTGTCTTGACCAGATGAGCGTGCAAACCAGAATCACCTGGATGACAGGTAGGGCCAGAAGATTATTTTAACCAAAAAATATAGCATGGAGCCGACCCCAACGATTTTAGGGCCTATTTGGTTCCAATAAATCACCTGACTTATAAGTCAGGTGACTTAAAACCAATGACTTATAAGTCACGCCTGTTTGGTTGTCATCTGACTTATAAGTCACCTGACCACACCTTCCCACCTTGTTTTTATGCAAAGGTGATGCGACCCACGCAAAAGGGGGTGACTTAAGTTGGGGTGACTTATAAGTTGGGTCTGTTTGGCAAAATAAGTCACTTTTTTCACTTTTCGACTTATAAGTTCGTGACTTATTTGGAACCAAACAGGCCCTTAAGCTTACAGACACGGTACACGCTATCCTAGACTACTCTACACATGAAACTGCCACACGAGTGTCCGGGCTGTGCTTGGCTCTTCGCCTCTTCAGGAAGTCGAACAAATTATGGAGTACTACTGCAGTGGAGGAGTACTACATTATGCTTCTTGCCATCTGACACTGATTGAATTGCTGCATGTCCACCGCGAACGGGAGGGAGAGTGTGTAGCGAACGAAAGCTTCTCCTAGTCCTACCAGCCACCACGCTCATGGGCGAGTGAGGGACGCAGCTTCATTGACTTACTGCTCCTACCTTTGCATCCATGACAGGTGGGCCCAACAGGTCAGTGGCCCACCTGTCATGCAGCCAAAGACAACTGCGGTTAAGGCGAGAGGGCGTTGTAGTAATCAAACTTCTCAATCTTGTATGAGTTGACGCAACACATCAAAGCACCGCACTCGATATATTTCAATAATTTGCGTTTACCGATGCATTAATTACAACGCATGATGCATGTCGTGACTCTCCTTTTGATACTTGCATGTGTTGATTTAATGCACCTTGAAGTAGTATGAATATGTGACGGTAAAGCTTTGTAATGCCCCGGCCCTAATAAAGCGAGAGATGGTTGTGCACGAGGAGGGCGAGATCATGCAGACGGAACAGGACCCGGCGATGGAGCTGTCTATGGTCTTGATGGACCTCACCTTGCTCCACTGACCCTTGTGCCTCCGCCCCTTGAAGCCTCAAGTGTATGAGCTTCGAATACCCCTCGTCCATTCGGCTGATCGAGCAAGGTGCAGGTTTCTTGATTGATGTGTTGTTCGATTGATTTCTGCAGTGCAAGGGAGGGTACCTGGCTTGCGCGGACTGCCACATTGAGTGCCCCGAGAACCAGCGGTAGTGCCAGAAGTGCGAGCGCGGTGGTGGCTTCAACGTGTGGAACACGGCGGTGGACGCCGCCCTCTCCTCGATGAGGATGGAGTGCCCGCACGTAGGTTGTGGGCTCTACGTCACTTACCACAAGCTCGCCGATCACCAGAGCGTGTGTCCGCTCACGCCCTGCAAATGCCCCATACCCGTCTGCGGCTACGAAGGCCCGCCGCCAGTGCTCTCCCACCACATCAGCACCACGCATCCCATGCCCGTGCACAGGATCCAGTACGGCAAGGCGCTCCTGCTGCTAGTGCCACTATCAGAGCCACGGCTCTTGCTGTTCGCGGAGGAGGACGACCGTGTGTTTTTCTTGGTCGACGGCGTGCTCGACATCAGCGCACCTATCACCGTGTCGGTCATCTGCATCAGAGCGGGGGTGTCCCCACTGCCGCACTACCTGGCCAAGCTATGGGCGAACGGCCCGCCGGGGGAGCCCAAAGGCAGGACCAACACCGTCAAGGTGGAAATTGAAGTGATAAGCAGCAGGGATCCTGATGACGTCACCGTGCAGGAGCTGACCTTCTTCCCAGTTCCGCCCAAGCTGCTGGCCGGGGCTAAGCTGGTGTCCCTCCACATCCAGATTGACAAGCTCACGTCCTAAATGATTCTATAGTGCCTTCTGTTTATCTTACTAATATGCTAATATAGGGGTTAGCTCGGTCTACTTTAGCTTAAGAGATGGTGGGTTTTAGTGGCGATGCAACAATTACCTCGACATCAGATCAGCAGTGAAAGTAATTTCGAACAGTTGAATGGATATTTTGTGTCTGTTGGATATAAAATCCTTTGGGTAAGAAGTAACCGCTTATATGTTTCTTTCAAAATGGAACAGAATTTTTGTTGACATGCACTAATATTTTCGAAACGGACGTTGGGATGTAGCTAGAAGGGAGATTGGGACGCGGTATCGGCCCATACCGCGGTGACCCCCAATTGGGACGCACCGACTGTGGATTTTCTCCCTCGCCGATGTCGACCGTGTCTACGCACAACATTGTTCCCTTCCCCCAGCTGCAGGATCAGGCCGGATATGTGACCGGTGGTGTGGCCACCGTCGTTCTATATGCTTGTGAAGAGAGCAACCCAAGCAAGCAAGCTTGTAGCTTAGGCTCCTTCTACTGTATATATAGTGGTTTTCTTTTTATCTCCATATCAACCATTTTATATTGTGTACGTGTCATTGACGAGTGAATTGATGGTCGCTTCTTCCGACTAACTTACTGTGTGATTTGACTGCTCCTTTAGTGGCCCCTACACGTACCCCCCCTACGTGTTTGCAACAGTCACACGTACACATGGACACAAAAACACGCGCGACACCCTAATGCATGCATGTTCGAGCACATGACGGAACACACATGGTCACGCTCAAGTGCTCAACCTACACGTGCATGCACACTACTCAGCCAGGGTGAGATAGTGACCGTATAAACACTGGAAAATGTATATATTGAGCGTAATGAGCGTATTATGAAGTCCACTGACCGTATTTTTACAAATATACAATGACAAACAGTGTATTTATCTCGTTTGAAATTAAGCCATATTAACCGGAGAGGAGGCAATATGGACTAGCATTACTTTGCTGTGTCCCGTCAACTTGCCGAACGAGGAGAAGCTTGCAGGACGGGAGAATCTTGCGCACGGTGGCTCACAGGACAGGGAGAAACTTTTGACTAATGCAAGCTGTCCTTCGCTCAGGCGGTGGACGTGCAACAGTTAATTCGGTGTCAGATTGCCAGAAGCATACACTATACTAGTAGTACTATTATTGTTGCACTTCCCAAAGAGGCGAATAGCCAAGCGCAAAGTTTACTAGTACTAGTACTACTACTATAGTCTATAGAGGTAGTACTAGGAACCGGATGGAGGAGCGTCTGCACTCTTATTATATTTTTAAAATGTGATAAAGCAATCTTCAACACATTTGGTTCTCTTTGAGGGTTCTCGCATGTGATAATGGAAGTTGATTGCATGGAACACTCGCCACAATTCTCGCTTAATTCTGGCTCATATCCTGTTACAAATAGGAGCGCTCGGTAATATTTCCTCTTTTTTTGTTATCCAGCATGTAAATAGGTCAGCAAACCTTGCGGCGCATCTTTGTGCGAACCGTGCTTGCTGCACTTTGAATGTGGCCCAGAGCTGGCTTGATGAAACACCTCACTTCCTACTTCTTTTTTTGGGGGGTACCTCGCTTCCTACTGACCAATGTCTTGGCTGATTGCCCTAAGAATGATTATATATGAATAAAGCTCTCTCATTTACCCACAAAAAAGATTAAGCCATATTAACCTGAAAGGATGGAGTATGGACTAGCACTACTTGTTGTTGTGTCCCATCAACTCGCATAACAAGGAGAAGCTTGCAAGACAAGGTGAAGCTCGCTTACGCCTTTTGACTAATGCAACGTACCCTAGCCCAGGTGGTGGACATGCATTAGTTCATTCGATGTCAGATTGCCAGAGGCATACACTGTAGTACCGAACATGCGGAGTACCATCATTGTTCGACTTCACGAAGAGGCGAAGAGCCAAGCGCAAGGTTTAGTAGTATGAGTAGTACTACTACTAGAACCACATGGTGGAGCCTTTGTACTCTTATTTTTCTTAATCTTTGATAAAGTACACATTTAATTCGGAGAAGGGCGGAAAACGGCAGCCCAACATGTAATGATGATATCGATCAACCATGCTCGAATATACCTTGGCCTCCGTGCGAGCCCATCTGTGTGTTCTCGCTCCTGGTCTCTCTCAAGGAACGGCGGGTTGGCCATGTTGCCATCAATTGAGATCGGTTTGCTCACACTCCGGTCCCACATGGCAGTGATATGCCAAGAGGAGGTGCCTTGATCGACTGGCCATACACGTTCTTGGTTTTGCACCTTCATACTACTCCACCCTCAGTCACAGTTTATAGGGTGCGCTTCATTATGATGCATTTCTCTCAACGCATTTCCACCACCAGAGAGACTTTAGACCCATTTGGTTTAATGCTCAATTAATTAGGGCATGGTAACCGCAATTTTCTCTCGATGTAGTACTACGGAGTGGAGTAAGTGTATGCATGTGTCTACCCGGGGTGGAAGCACTGCATGCATGTGTGTACGCATTATTTCCTCTTGTAATAGACACTGTGCTATAACTACCAATGCTATTTTTCAGGCTGATCGCTAGTCGCCTTGGTCCCAGAGATTTTCTCTTTTTTTGAAGCGCGCTCTATAAACAGTGATGGATGGAGTAGTATGAGCGGATTCAAAGAAGACCGTATTGATGGTTGCTTCTTCCGAGCAACTTACAGTGGGAAAGGTGGGGCTTATGATTTGACTGCTCATTACTCACTGTTAATGTGGCGCAACAACCGGACTGAGTCTCCCATGTGGCTGTGCACTACCCCCTTGGTTCTTAAATATACTCCGGAGTATTTGTCTTTCTAGAGATTTCAACGAGTGACTACTCAAGTATTTGTCTTTTTAGAGATTCAAATGGACTATTACATACGGATGTATATAGACATATTTTAGAGTGTAGATTCACTCATTTTGCTCCGTATGTAGTCACTTGTTGAAATCTCTAGAAAGACAAATATTTAGGAACGGAGGGAGTACACATACGAAGCAAAATGAGTGAATCTACACTCTAAAATATGCCCATTTGAAATTTGTAAAAAGATAAATATTGTTGATGACAGTTGCGATGACAAAAAACAAGAATATTCCTTCTCCTAAGGGAATATAACAACATGGTTGTGTTTGTCTAAAACGGTGCGAGGACGAGATTGCAATATGGAAAGTACGCCGGACGAGCTACGTTTTGTGCAAAGAACTATGGAAGATCCACATGTAGCGACGTGGGAAGACGGATAGTGGAGCAAGGCCGGAGGGGATACCTGGACGTTGTCGGGATGTAACTAGGTGAGCGGCGGCGGGTGGAATGTCCCCATACTGCGACATCGAGCAGGTGGCGTAGGCCCTACCGTGCCGGATCTTGGTCAGAGAGAACGACGTATACAGCAAATCGGGACGTGCTGCCTCGGCACCATTGAACGGAGAAACGATGCACGTCCTCCCTTTCCAACGGTGGACGGGATGCGGCCGGATCAGTGACCAACGGTGAGAGAGAGAGGCCACCACAGCCTTGTGTGAGATACTCTGAAGAGAGACAAACCAGGCAGTGAGGCTCCATTGTATATAGTGGAGCAGACTACCTTTTTCTCCACAAAAATCATTTTATATTCTGTGTATGTGCCATTCAGCGATATAACTTTATTTAAAAATAACGCGCCAACGCATCAAGTCGAACTTTGTTTCGTGCGCGCGTGGTACACGACCTCCGTAGGTAAACAACCGCTACACGCGTTCAAATTAGCACGTGGGATGCCATTTCATACAGAAATGAGCTCCACTGTGTACCCGCGCGGGTGTGGCTAGGCACGAAGCGTGAGTACGTGTGCACGATGCACCTATTCTCTTCTTGTATACGTACACCACCTACGCGGGGTTGTGTGAGAGAGATACAAACGTAGAGAGATATAGTGTGTGGGTTCGTGAGTGTTTTTTTAGGGCAGGGGGGCTCAATAAAAAAATGTAACATATGCAATGTGTGTGAAATAGAGTCCTGGATATATCATATATATAGAGTGGGCAATCCATGAGAAGAGAGTGGTGGTATCATCGACTTGAGGTGTCCATAGAATCGAAGAGAGGGATGATGTGTGTGTGTGTGCGCGCGCGGTCGATAACGAGTGCCATCGAATTTGTGTGTGCCCACGTCAAAGATATAGAGTGGCTGGCCTACTAGAGTGGCATGGATACCTACCTACAGCACTCGACTATCGGTGTGTGGTGGGGGGGGGAGGGAGGCCTAATTAACTATAGAGGTACAATGGCTGATATATGTGTGGAGGAGGAGAGAGGCCCACCTCATGTATTAAGGGAGATCGATCTACCTCATGTATTAAGGCAGATCGATTGGCATCCATGCATATGTGTAGGAGAGGAATAAGGCTGGGAGAGAGACGGAGCTAGAGTGTTGGAGGGGGTGGTAGTGGAATTGCTTCGAACAAATGGTGGGATAGGCTTGCTAGACAACCGAAGGGCATGCCTGCAATATCAATAAGACAGGGGATGGCTGCCTGTCTGTGCACGTGCGTGTGAGAGATGGGTCAGGAGGCATGCACGAATGATGAGGGGGGAAAGATATGGTTGTGGTAAGCAGACATAACTACATAGGAAGATCAGTCGTCCTTTGTCAGAGAAAGGAGAGACATAACTTGTGAGGTACGTCGATCGATGGGGGGGGGGATAGTTAAAGTCGACCTAGGTATATGTTGGGAGATCGATCGGTATACATGCATGTGTGTGTTAGAAGCAAATACGAGATCGATGAAAAGAGTGGTGGGAGTGAGGCATGGATCGGTATACATGCATGCATGTATCCCAAGAGTGTGCGAGTACGAGATCGATGAAAAGAGTGGTGGGAGTGAGGCATGGACGGTGATAAGAGAAGAGGGGAAGCTTGTGTTTGTGCTAGGCACACCTGGCTAGAGAGGCATATCGATTGATGCGTGCCGTAAAGAAGGAGCTGGGGGGGGCTACACACACCGTGGGTGAACGACCTAAAGTGAAAAGACGAATTTGCGCGATGGAGCTAGAGAATGCTGAGGGAGGGTGAGAGGGATGCGGGTGTCTGCATGCACGAGAGAAAGTTAGCGCTAGCTAGCTACAAAGATAAGAGGATTGTGTGGGTGTAAAAGATGAATAGAGATCATACTTCATTATAAAAAGCAAATTCAGATATTTGAAGAATTTATCATAGTGTTTTAACCCGACGCATGTGTGAATATATATATAACGGTGATACACATGGTGTCGTTATGAACATGTTATACCACATATAATATATTTTATCTCTACTCTTATAAAAAAGGAGTTGTTGATGATGGTGCCATCCTGCAATATAGGCCGTCCGATTTATATCTGACAGATAGGAAGGAAACTATGGCAATTTTGAAAAAATATACCCACACCCCTCTCCATATTTGCAAATTAGGCCTCCCCTTGATCATGTTGATGTTCTGTGGAACGCATGGGCATCTTGCTAGTACTACGTATAACATATAGAACGTTGATCATAATTTGGGCTAATGTGTGGCTTTTGCAGCTCAGGTCTAAATACTTGTCATAATGTAGGGGGCGGGGCACTATACTATGTGTGATAAACACGGTGTACACGTATGGAACATGGTTTAGATTAAGAATATATAGTTAGTACATGAAATGTACTATTATTTGGAATCAACATCAAGTGTACTCAAAAAATAGAATTCAAGTTCATGTAGTACACATAGTTCATATCTATCTGTATAGTAATCATGTGGTGTGTTATTAAGGTAATACACGAATGATGGTTGAAGTTGGCAACAATCATGATTGTAGATTCTTCTTGAAATAGAGAAACGAATTCAAATTCAGATCGAATTGCAGCGGTAGTATAGACATGTGGAATGCACTAAAATGTTGGTATGAGTAGGTTACGTGCATTATACAGCAAGCGAAAAAATTTAATTGGACATAACATGGATTCATACTACCGAATAGCATTTAATTGCACTAAATTTTTGGTATGAGTAGCTTTAAATAGCATTTTTTATAGTAAAACGGGGCAAGACTCTCTCTTTGTGTGGTGTGAATAGTTTTATTTTTTTCGTTTTCTTTTTGGCTAAGGGAAGTGCGAATTGATTTGGTACGTACAAGTACAATATTACACATTAGGCTTGTCCCTAAAATTCAACCCGCGCCATGTTATATCCCGAAAATCCAGATATCGTGCTCCCAAAACTAGCGCCTTCACAACCCGCGCCTTGCTATCCTGAAATTACAACGCGCGCGAAAACTCCCTCCAGCTGCCAAATCCTGACATGCGAAATCCCCCTTCTAACCCTGAGCCGAAAGGGCCGCTAGTTCAAATCGGTGGGGGTTACGTTTGTAACACACCCTACATTTTGGACAAGCGCGTCCCTAAGTCATGGTTCACCCCTCCCATCGCCTCCTTTTCGCCATTCGAAATCCCAGGCCGCCATAACCTCTCCGCTCCAGCCGCGAAACCCCACCCTCCTCCGTCCGCCACCTCACCGCTGCCCAGCCGGAGCCTCTTCCCCGACGACGTCGTCCACCGCAACAGCTCGACGTCCCTTGTCCACCTCCCCGGATGAGGATCCGTCGTCCATCTCGTCGTCCCGCCGGCTCAGCCGCCTCGTCCTCCGCCTCCAAGGAGCTGCTCCGACGATCTCCTCGTCTATCGCGGCTGCTCCATCCCCACAGCGCCGCCTTAACCAGCTCCACCGGAACCACAGCATCCTCATCGACTCCTCGGACGAAGCCGAGGCCTACTCGGGGCCACCAAAGAGGTTGTACACTCATTGCATCGCACCTTCTCCTTTGCTCGACCTCCCGGCGCCGGCGGTGCTCCATCCCGCACCCCCATGGAGCGGCTACCTTGAAGCCGGTGCCGCGGGCGACATCTCCACGGCGGCTCTCCCCAGTGCGAGGCCCCTTCGGCGGTGGCGTCCATTCCAGCCGGATCTGCTGCTGCTGCTCCGGCTCTCGCTCGATCGCCCAGCTGCTGCTGCTCTGGCTCTCGCTCGCTCGCGCTGCTGCTGCTGCTCTCCCCCTCGCTCGTGCTGCTGCTCTACTCCGATTTAGCTACACTTCAATCGATTGAATCGACTTTTGGGTCAGTCGATTTTTAGGGGATGGAGGGGGCTCACCGGAGTTAAGGAAGAACCACCCGCAGCGGGGACGGGGGCTCGCCGGAGAGGTACCCCACTATCTATCTTAGGGTTCAGGGTGGGGGGCTATAGGGCTGGCCGGGGCAGAGGCAGACCGGCAATGGGGAGTTGTTTCAGGGCGGCGAGGCGACGCTGGGTCTGGCGGTTCGGCCGGTGGTGGCTGGCAGCTCAGGGAGGTGCAGGTTGAAGATGAACTCCAGGCCCTCCCTAAACTACATTTCAAGTGCCTCTCTACTACCATTTCATTTAGTTTCCACAGTAACATTCAGATTCCATAGTAAATTTCAGTTTCGACAGTTAAGTTCAGAGTGAACAGTTTTTACCTCATCTGTTGTAGTCAGGTGGTTTTTGGTGATGTAAATGTTACATCTATTTTACATCATCTATTGGAGATGCTATTAGAATCCCACTTGAGATTGACGATTTCTGTCTTGTGCTGCTTCAACCTTGACGTCTTACGGCTCACTGGGGCTGCTCCAACGACAAAACGATCCATCACAATAGAGCAGTGCCCTGGACGCCGTCTACAGATTCCTCAGATCTTGAGGAAACACCTCCGACAGCCACCTCTGCCTCAACTGCTTCAGCGACCAACCCAATGATGCTGAGGTCGACACGGCCACGACAAAGAGGTTGTACACTTGTTGCATCACTTATTACTATACATTCATGTCGATCCATTAGGGCTATTTTGGTTCGACAGAAAAACATAGCAATAGGGAATTTTCCAATGGCACTCTACTATTCAATTATTCATGCATTTTGTTGAAAGGAATGAAGCAAAACATCCACCTGGACCTACTTTTCAAAATCCTATGCATGAAAAAAGACCAAGTGCATTAGTGGCAGAATAACATTCTAACTGTACACGCTTTCATATGGTTTCACTTTATTTTTGCCATGTTTCTTTGCATTCCTCTGCTCTTCCAATTCCTGTAAACCAAACACCCAAGTTGACAGAAATCCTGTGTTTACAAATGCTCTGTCTACCATGTGCATTCCTATCCTATTCCGGTGTTTTTCCTATCCCTGCGTTTTTAGAATCATGCAAGCCAAATGAGCCCTTATAGAATTACTTCAGTTACAGGTACGTGTCGAAGGGAACTTTGTGTGGTTTGTCCTGCTCCTGCCGTGACATCGTCCACCTCACCTGAGGTGCTCCAACCACAGAAAAATCCACCAAACCAGACAACACGACTCCTGACCGTCTTTCGCCGCCTGAGATCTCCTTCCCTACCGCCGGCACCCACCGCAACGGCATCACCATCATCGACTCAGCAGATGAACCTGAGGAGTACACGGGTCCACAAGAGAGGTCACACTCTTTTGATTCTGCTTATGTTATGCATTGCTTAAAATTACCTGCTACTTTATCGTCCTGTTCACCTCTTATACTCCAAGTCAGGTCCAAATTAATGTTCAAACTTGAGTTCTAAATTAGTTGTGGGGCACATATCGAGGAAGCAATGTAGTATCTTTGTCTAATATCTGGTTCACCTAGGGTATGCCTATTTTGTTCATCTTGGGTGGGAAACAAATAGTAAAGCAATCATCATCTGTCTTTTTATTAAATTAAAGCAATCATCAGCCTGCTATCATTATTTTTGGATCCATCCACTGGTTGTTACCAGCACTCTAAATTTCTCCATGCTCTCCTTACATAATCTCACCATATTTTTTCATATGCATGTCAGATATTGTACACAGTCATGCTGAACATGTAGCAAAAAAGAGAAGAGTTTTGCACGGCAATACAATGTCATGCAGACATCGCTACATGGTGGGTTCAATGGCAAACCCTCCCCACCCCTCTCCAGATTGTAATCCAGAGGAAGATATCTGTTCTGAGGCGGATTCAGACGCCGCTGACCACTCCTAATTACCCCAAGGTGTTTGCTCTACCTTGGCATGATGATGTTAGCCATATCATGCATATGTTGCCTTGCAGTGCCTACTTTTGACATCATATATGTCATCTGCTTAGTTTAGGCATGTTCTGTAATGCCACCTGTTTAGTTTCTATATCATATATAGGAATTGTGCAGTCTCATGTCTTTTAGCCAGCCATAATATACGTGAAATGTGCAATGCCATCCTGTTTAACCAGGCATCATATATTTGAATGATATCTTGCCCATCCTTTTCTTCATTACATTTCCATTTGTCGACAATGTTTGTACATTAAACTACTCTTCCTGTGAATCAGCCATTTGGGTGGGAGATTGAAAAATCTGGAGTGAAAACAAGGCCTTCAGAGCAGACAGTGCTACCTGTCGAAGCAGATCTCTTGTTGGGTCCCGATAGCTCCTCAGAGATGGATTCAGAGACAGATGACCAGTCCTATTCCCCCACCGAGGTGTATGCTCTAACTTGGCACGGTTATACTGCTCATATCATGCATATGGTGTCTTGCATTGCATAAATTAGTCATCATATACACAATATTCAACACCATGTTCTTAGTTCAGACATCATATCTAATTCCCTCTGTTTAGCATATAAATCACATATGTGAGTTAAATGATGTGATCCTGATTACTAAGATAACATGTAGGTGAATTATGTCATGCGATCCTGTTTAGTTATTCATCATATCTTTGAATTATGTTATGCTATGCTATCAAGTTTAGATAGACATCATATATGTGAAATTATGTCATGCTATCTGTTTTAGTTAAACAATATACATGTCAACTTGTAGCGACCAGACCTCAAACAGTCTGATCTCTGTGCTCCGGTGTCATCCCTGGATCAATAATGCTGACACCACACAGTACTCGGAGGATTTATAGCAGAGTAGCAATCACACACTTATTACATCGAGTGTCTCAAAAGAGAACTTATTACAATAAATATGGCTTAAGGCCATTTAATAACGATAACAGCGGAAGGCTTGGAAGATAAGTGAGTCCATCAACTCCAACGGCATCACTGAGTATAGAACCACGACCTAAAAACTCCTTAATCATCGTCTGAAAAGTCTGCAACATTAACGTTGCAGCCCGAAAACGGGTCAGCACATGGAATATGCTGGCAGGGTAACACATAGAGAATAATGGAACGAAACAGCTATACTATATGCATATTTGGCTGGTGGAAAGCTCTATGGTTACAGTTTTGCATAAAGCCAATTTTTCCCTACTTCAAAGGAATAAATTTAATCACTATCATGGTGGTAGTTAAACATTGAGAATGGTTGACAACATTCTCAATCCCAATTAAGCATCATCATTAAACATAACCCAATAAAATTTATTTAGAGTAACATGTTGAGATTCACATGATAATCCAGGTACTAGATACTCAAGATGTCCATAACCGGGGACACGGCTAATCATGATTAGTTTATTACACTTTGCAGAGGTTTGCGCACTTCTCCCCACAAGACTCGATCGCCTCCGTTTGGTTTCTCGCACTACATGGTGTTTGAGAAGATGGATGACCGAGACATAGTCTTTCAGAAGTGCTAGCACCTTACGATCGGGTAGACCGTACCACCTACATCCCCTACATATGCTAGTCTACCACTGTAAGAGTTCGCACAACTTAGTCAACTATGCTAGAGCCCATAATAGCTTGTGGCTGCACACGGAAGTTTCTAGTATGAATAGTCTCATGATCCCTTTGAGCCTGGGTGGCGGTCCAAAAGAAAACAGGCAAGTCCTGGAATACCCAGGTGCCTCAATCCACCCAGATGTGTGTTTAAGTTGCCACCTTAGATAAACCCTTAATTAACAATCTCACATCTGTCATGGATATCACTCACCCAATCCACGTCTACTAGCATAGCATGGCATAATAAGCAAACGTAGAAGTAACTCCCAAAGGTTTGATAATAACAGGTAATAGGTGCTACCTCATCTACTTCCATCCCACAATTTAATTAGATCCTAATCATGCAATGTGTGAGGATTGATCTAATGCAATAAAACAGGGTAGCAGAAAAGGTATGATCAAAGTGTTACTTGCCTTGCTGATGATCCGCGAAACCTAACGATTCGAAGTAACAGGCGGCGCACTCCGGGTACTCTATCGCAAACAAACAAACAAGCATACAATAAGTACTCATCTAATGCACAGGTAAAACTCAAATAAGAGATCTAACCAGAAGGTTCAACTTAAGAACTCCGGTTTGCAAAAAGAATCAAATCGAACGAAGCAACGAAAGTCAAACGACGAAAGAAAACAACTTCGTTCTAGTAATCTGGATCTAGGGCAAATTTTACAGTAGCAAAATTTTGTTTAAGTTGGTTAAACAGATAGAGGGTTTCGAGATGAAACTCTAGGCGCTTGAATTGCCCGATTCCGATAAACGAGCGAAAAGTTATACTAAAACGAAAATCGGATCAGGAATCGCGATCACAAAATCGTGGATTTAATCCGAGAAAAAGAAAAACGACGAACGCCAATTTTTTTGCACAGAAAACGAGGCGCGACGAACCTCGGCGGCGGGATCCGGCGGCGGACGTCGGCGGCGGCGGCGGCTAGGGCGGGGCGCGCGGGCTAGGGTTTGGGGGCGCGGGTTGCTGGGCTCGGCTGGCTCCCCCCCGGCTTATAAAGGCCTCCCGGGTCGGTGTCCAGGTCGGACACGGCCCGTTAAGTCGGTTTGCAATTTTTTTTAATTTATTCCGCTCGGAAGAAAAATAAAAAGAAATACTAAACGGACTCCAAAAATTCCGAAATAAATTTTCACGGGCTTCTAAAATCAAGCCGCACAAGGTGAACATTTATTTGGGACCTAAATGCAATTTTAAAAATGCAGCTTTTTCCTAAATTCAAATAAAACACCGAAAAACTTCGAAATAAAATCTTCAATATTGAAAATTTCAATATTTCTTTATTTTGGGAAAGTCATTTTATTCCCTCTCTCATATTTTTGTAATAGAAATAATTGATGATAAAATAAGTAAAATCAAATGATCCTATTCTCAAAATTTGAGAGAACTCAAATATGAAAATAACGAAATCCCCAACTCTCTCCGTGGGTCAGTGAGTTGCATAGAATTTCTAGCATCAACCAAAATGCAAAATAAAATATGATATGCATGATGATCTAATGTATAACATTCCAAATTGAAAATTTGGGATGTTACAAACCTACCCCCTTAAGATGAATCTTGCCCTCGAGATTCGGGTTGGCTAGAAAATAGGTGAGGGTGGTCTTTGAGCAAGTTTTCCTCTCATTCCCAGGTGGCTTCATCCTCTGTGTGGTGGCTCCACTGAACTTTGCAAAACTGGATAACCTTGCTACGAGTAACTCGGTTGGCAAACTCGAGAATCTTGACTGGTTTCTCCTCATAGGTCAAATCGTTATCCAACTGAATAGTTTCCAAAGGCACTGTGTCTCTCAACGGTATGTCAGCCATCTCCGTGTGACACTTCTTCAACTGGGAAACGTGGAACACATCATGAACTCCTGAAAATCCTTCAGGCAATTCCAACTTGTAGGCCACTTCTCCCATACGCTCCAAAACTTGATAGGGTCCTACAAATCGTGGCGCTAACTTCCCTTTTACTCCAAAACGCTTTGTTCCTCGAAGTGGAGATACTCGAAGATAAGCTCTATCCCCAACTTCGTAAACTGTCTCCTTGCGTTTAGAATCCGCATAACTCTTCTGTCTGGACTGGGCTACCTTGAGCCTATCGCGAATCAACTACACCTTCTGTTCAGACTCTTTAATCAAGTCAGGTACAAACAACAAGCGGTCTCCAACTTCGTCCCACGACAACGGTGTCCTGCACCTCCTTCCGTACAAAGCTTCGAAAGGGGCCATCTTTAAACTGGTTTGATAACTGTTGTTGTAAGAGAACTCTGCATATGGCAAATTATCGTCCCAACTAGATCTGTAATCTAGCGCACAAGCTCTCAGCATATCCTCCAAAATCTGATTGACTCTCTCGGTCTGTCCATCTGTCTGTGGATGAAAAGTTGTACTGAATTCTAGCCTGGTACCCAAAGTTTCGTGCAATTGCTTCCAGAACTTTGAGGTAAACTGGGTTCCTCTATCTGATACGATACTCCTCAGAACTCCATGCAAACATAAGATCCTGGTCATGTATATCTTTGCCAACTTAGCACTAGTGTAAGTGGTCTTTACTGGGATGAAATGAGCTACCTTCGTCAATCGATCAACAACAACCCAAATCGAGTCATAGCCTGAACGATTCCTGGGTAATCCCGTGATAAAATCCATGCCTAGCTTATCCCACTTCCATTCGGGTATCGGCAATGGTTGTAACAATCCTGCTAGCTTCTGATGCTCTGCCTTTACTCTCTGACATACATCACAAACTGCTACATACTCCGCAATATCCTTCTTCATTCCGGTCCACTAGAAAATATCCTTCAAATCCAAATACATCTTGGTATTTCCTGGGTGAATTGAATACGGTGAGTCGTGTGCCTCTTGCAAAATCAAATTCCTGATCTCCGGGTCCTTGGGCACATAAACGCGGTCTTCAAACCATAGGGTGTCATGCTCATCCTCACGAAATCCTTTAGCTTTTCCTTTGCTCAGTTTCTCCTTTATAGCAGCAATCTCTTTGTCAGCTTTCTGAGCTTCTCTGATTCTATCCATCAAAGTTGACTGAATCTCCAATGCTGCTACATAGCCTCTCGGAACTATTTCCAAACATAGTTCACGAAGATTTTCTGCTAACTCCTTGGATATTTCTCCCATCATTAACGTATTGACATGACTCTTACGGCTTAATGCGTCAGCTACTACATTAGCCTTTCCGGGGTGATAATGCAATCTCATATCATAATCCTTGATAAGCTCCAACCATCTCTTTTGTCTGAGATTCAACTCCTTCTGGGTGAAAATGTACTTCAAACTCTTATGATCGGTGTACACCTCACAATGATTTCCAATGAGGAAATGTCTCCATGTTTTCAAGGCATGTACTACGGCTGCTAACTCCAAATCATGCGTGGCATAATTCAACTCATGAGGCTTCAGTTGTCTTGAGGCATATGAAACAACTCTCCCTTCCTGCATAAGCACTGCTCCAAGTCCTTGACGTGAAGCGTCGCAATACACCTCATAATCCTTGGTCTGGTCTGGCAAAATCAACACTGGTGAAGTAACCAAACGTTTCTTCAACTCCTGGAAACTAGCCTCACATTCCTCCGTCCATATGAACTTGGTATCCTTCTTCAACAACTCCGTCATAGGCTTCGCAATCTTTGAGAAATTCTCAATAAATCTCCGGTAGTATCCTGCGAGTCCAAGAAAACTCCGGATCTCTCCAACTGTTGTTGGGGCTTCCCACTTGGTCACGGTTTCAACTTTAGCGGGATCTACTGCTATACCTTCTCCAGATATAACGTGTCCGAGGAATCCTACTTCCTTCAACCGAAACTCACATTTGCTGAACTTGGCATATAATTGATGTTCTCTGAGCTTTCCAAGTACCAAACGCAAATGTTCCTTATGCTCCTCCTTATTCTTCGAATAAACCAGGATATCATCAATGAACACTATGACGAACTTATCCAAAAACTCCATAAACACTTTGTTCATCATGTTCATAAAATAGGCAGGTGCGTTAGTCAGACCAAATGACATAACAGCCCATACCTGGTAGTAAAAGCTATCTTCAGAATATCCTGTTCTCGAATCTTCAACTGGTGGTATCCTGATCGCAGGTCGATCTTGGAAAATACCTTAGCTCCTTACAATCGATCAAACAGATCATTGATCATTGGTATTGGGTACTTGTTCTTGATCGTTACTTCATTCAATCCTCGATAATCAACAACCATCCTTAACGATCCATCTTTCTTCTCCACCAGAAGTACTGGCGATCCCCAAGGCGAAGAACTTGGGCGAATATATCCTTTATCCAGTAACTTCTTAATCTGCTTCTTAATTTCCACCAAATCCTTTGCTGGCATCCTATATGGTCTCTTTGATATTGGCCCTGTGCCTGGCAATAGCTCAATCAAAAACTCAATATCTCTATCCGGTGGCATGCCTGGCAACTCCTCTGGAAATACATCAGGAAAATCCCTTACCACTGGTACTTCCTCCTGCACAACTCATGTTAGGCAATTTACTTGAGTCCTCTTTGGCACATGCTGGGATACATACTTGATCCTTCTCCCTTCTGGTGTGGTAAGAAAAATTGACTTGCTAGCACACTCAATATTCCCTTCATACTTTGATAACCAATCCATGCCTAATATCCAATCCTTGAGATTCCAATACTATTAGGTCTAAGGGAAAAAACATAGTTACCGATCCTTAATGGTAACCGATCACACCATAGACTAGCCACATACTCTGCTCCGGGCGAGGTTACTAACATGGGTGATCTAAGGGCTTGGGTTGGTAGGTTATACTTATCCACAAATCCCATTGAGATGTATGAATGCGATGCGCCAATATCAAAAAGAACGAGTGCAGTAAATGACTTAACCAAAAACTTACCTATTACTGCATCGGGCTGAGCTTCAACCTCCTCCACGCTAACGTGGTTCACTTGTCACCTGTTAAAAGGGTTCGGCTTCTTCCCAGAACTTCCATTGCTATTTCCATTTTGTAATTCAGGACATTCATTGGCATAATGTCCGGTCTTCAAACACTTAAAGCAAGTGACTTGGCTTAAGTCCTTCTTGGCTGGGGTTGATGGGTTGGTGCGGTTCTGGCCGTTGCTTCCTCCATTGCCATTACCATTCTTGGTGCCATTGTGATTGTGCAAGCTACCTCCTCCATGGGCATGCTGAAAATGTCCTCCCGGTCTAGGGGTAAAACGTGGCTTCTGCTAAGCTCCTGAATTGTACTTTCCTTGTCCATACT
Organism: Triticum urartu; assembly: GCF_003073215.2. Classification (NCBI taxonomy): domain Eukaryota; kingdom Viridiplantae; phylum Streptophyta; class Magnoliopsida; order Poales; family Poaceae; genus Triticum; species Triticum urartu. The sequence goes on from NC_053026.1 coordinate 232,017,568, forward strand.
TCCTCTTGCGATTCTCAATTTGTGTCTGCTTCCCTTCAATCATAAGAGCACGATCTACCAACTCCTGGTAGTTGTTGAAAGTTGCTACCATCAACTACATGCTCAGCTCATCATTCAGTCCTTCCAGAAACTTCTCCTGCTTAGCTGCATCCATAGCGACGTCATCTGGGGCATAACGTGCTAGCTTACTAAATTCCTTCACATACTGGCCAACTGTCCGTCCTCCTTGGCGCAAGTTGCGAAACTCACGCTTCTTCACGGCCATAGCTCCTGCTGAAACATGGGCAGTATGAAAAGCCTGCTGAAACTGGTCCCATGTGACAGTGTCGACAGGGAAAATAGCGGTGAAATTCTCCCACCATGATGCTGCGGGTCGTTCTAACTGATGTGCGGCAAACTTCACCTTCTCCGCATTTGTGCATCCCGCAGTGGTCAACTCCCTAGCTGTCTTGCGGAGCCAATCATCTGCTACTATCGGCTCGGTGCTACTGGAAAACACCGGCGGATTCAGCCTAAGAAAATGGGCTAAGTGGTCAACAGGTGGTGGTGGTGGTGGGTTGTTGTTGTTGTTCCCCTGATTCTGATTTTGGACTAGCAACTGCATCAACGTGTTCTGCTGCTGGATCAACTGGGTGAGCTCCGGTGGGAAGGCAAATCCGGGGTCACGTCTCGGAGGCATCTGAGGGTTTAGAAAAGATGAGATATAAGAATAGAGGGGGTCTAAAGAGAAAACACTACCCATATGCACATGAGGCAAAAGCAAACAATTCACTTCAATCAATCAAACAAGGGCATACAATCGATCTATCTATCGCAAAAGTGCTCGGACTACTATATTTACATGGTGGACTACTACTACTAATAAGGTGGTCTACTAGAAATATTCTTCGGTTGCAGACTCCATGATATCTGCTCCAGCTTCATCAACATAGTCATCATCGCTACTATCTGGTTTCGAGTCGGTGCCGTCGATGATGATGTAGTCTTCCGGGCTAATCTCTGTGGGTTCTTCGTCTTCATCTACTAGTGTAGGGCCTCCCATAAATATTCCAATCTTCTTGATCAGGTCATCATTCTTATTCACCAATACTTCAATTTCCTCTTCATAATCTTCACGTGTAGCCTTGAGTTCTTCCTCTAGTTCCTTGATTCTAGTCTTAACCTTCTACAGATCTATCATGTCGGCGCACATCTGGTTCTCCTGTCATCAAATGTGCTGGTTTAACTCCTGGATAAAAGCTGCGATTGACATATCCTTCCTGGTGCTGATCATCTCCCAGTGCTCATCTCGGTGCCCACAAATCTGGTAGATAGTATCCTTGAGATCCTTGCGGTAGACTTCTCCAATGCGTCCCATGGCGATGTGAGGTGCCATGCTCTTTCCTAGACTCCAAGTTGGTGCATCAAAAGAAAACTCTATGGGCTCAGTGACTGGCATGAACGTCCTTCCTGGAACTTGAACTTGAATCATCCAGCGCTCTTCTTCAGGTAAAGTGGCGTTGTAGGTTCCCGTGAAGCTTGGTACTCCTATGTTCAGATATCTAGTGACTTCCTTCAAGTGTCGTACAAAGGGTGTATCTTCATCCGGTTGTGTGAACTGGTTCCTTGCATCCGCCATCCTAAAGAGTAGAAAAGATGAGAGGTCAGAAGAGAAGAGAGTGAATAGTGATCTAGGTCTTGTGCTTAGTGGTCGTGTCCTACAGTCAGCGTGTGCTCTGATACCATCTCTGTAGCGACCAGACCTCAAACAGTTTGATCTCTGTGCTCCGGTGTCATCCCTGGATCAGTAATGCTGACACCACACAGTACTCGGAGGATTTATAGCAGAGTAGCAATCACACACTTATTACATCGAGTGTCTCAAAAGAGAACTTATTACAATAAATATGGCTTAAGGCCATCTAATAACGATAACAGTGGAAGGCTTGGAAGATAAGTGAGTCCATCAACTCCAACGGCATCACTGAGTATAGAACCACGACCTAAAAACTCCTTAATCATCGTCTGAAAAGTCTGCAACATTAATGTTGCAGCCCGAAAACGGGTCAGCACATGGAATATGCTGGCAAGGTAACACATAGAGAATAATGGAACGAAACAGCTATACTATATGCATATTTGGCTGGTGGAAAGCTCTATGGTTACAGTTTTGCGTAAAGCCAATTTTTCCCTACTTCAAAGGAATAAATTTAATTACTATCATGCTGGTTGTTAAATATTGAGAATGGTTGACAGCATTCTCAATCCCAATTAAGCATCATCATTAAACATAACCCAACAAAATTTATTTAGAGTAACATGTTGAGATTCACATGATAATCCAGGTACTAGATACTCAAGATGTCCATAACCGGGGACACGGCTAATCATGATTAGTTTATTACACTCTGCAGAGGTTTGCGCACTTTTCCCCACAAGACTCGATCGCCTCCGTTTGGTTTCTCGCACTACATGGTGTTTGAGAAGACGGATGACCGAGACATAGTCTTTTAGAAGCGCTAGCACCTTACGATCGGGTAGACCGTACCACCTACATCCCCTACATCTGCTAGTCTACCACTGTAAGAGTTCGCACAACTTAGTCAACTATGCTAGAGCCCATAATAGCTTGTGGCTGCACACGGAAGTTTCTAGTATGAATAGTCTCATGATCCCTTTGAGCCTGGGTGGCGGTCCAAAAGAAAACAGGGAAGTCCTGGAATACCCAGGTGCCTCAATCCACCCAGATGTGTGTTTAAGTTACCACCTTAGATAAACCATTAATTAACAATCTCACATCTGTCATGGATATCACTCACCCAATCCACGTCTACTAGCATAGCATGGCATAATAAGCAAACGTAGAAGTAACTCCTAAAGGTTTGATAATAACAGGTAATAGGTGCTACCTCATCTACTTCCCATCCCACAATTTAATTAGATCCTAATCATGCAATGTGTGAGGATTGATCTAATGCAATAAAACAGGGTAGTAGAAAAGGTATGATCAAAGTGTTACTTGCCTTGCTGATGATCCGCGAAACCTAACGATTCAAAGTAACAGGCGGCGCACTCCGGGTACTCTATCGCAAACAAACAAACAAGCATACAATAAGTACTCATCTAATGCACAGGTAAAACTCAAATAAGAGATCTAACCAGAAGGTTCAACTTAAGAACTCCGGTTTGCAAAAAGAATCAAATCGAACGAAGCAACGAAAGTCAAACGATGAAAGAAAACAACTTCGTTCTAGTAATCTGGATCTAGGGCAAATTTTATAGTATTAAAATCTTGTTTAAGTTGGTTAAACGGATAGAGGGTTTCGAGACAAAACTCTATCGCTTGAATCGCCTGATTCCGATAAACGAGCGAAAAGTTATACTAAAACGAAAATCGGATCAGGAATCGTGATCACAAAATCGCGGATTTAATCCGAGAAAAAGAAAAATGACGAACGCCAATTTTTTTCTCTCTTTTTTTTCGGCACGGAAAACGAGGTGCGACGAACCTCGGCGGCGGGATCCGGCGGCGGCGGCTAGGGCGGGGCGCGCGGGCTATGGTTTGGGGGTGCGGGTTGCTAGGCTCGGCTGGCTCCCCCCCGGCTTATAAAGGCCTCCCGGGTCGGTGTCCAGGTCGGACACGGCCCGTTAAGTCGGTTCGCAATTTTTTTTAATTTATTCTGCTCAGAAGAAAAATAAAAAGAAATACTAAACGGACTCCAAAAATTCCAAAATAAATTTTCACGGGCTTCTAAAATAAAGCCGCACAAGGTGAACATTTATTTGGGACCTAAATGCAATTTTGAAAAACACACTTTTTTTCTAAATTCAAATAAAACACCGAAAAACTCCGAAATAAAATCTTATTTGATTTTATTATTAAATCCTCAATATTTCTTTATTTTGGGAAAGTCATTTTATTCCCTCTCTCATATTTTTGTAATAGAAATAATTGATGATAAAATAAATAAAATCAAATGATCCTATGCTCAAAATTTGAGAGAACTCAAATATGAAAATAACGAAATCCCCAACTCTCTCCGTGGGTCATTGAGTTGCGTAGAATTTCTAGGATCAACCAGAATGCAAAATAAAATATGATATGCATGATGATCTAATGTATAACATTCCAAATTGAAAATTTGGGATGTTACACAACTATTTCATGACCTCTTTTTTCCACACTATCTATTGCATCTGTCTCTCATACAATGTCTGTACATTCAACTATGTTTCCTGTTTATCAGCCATTTGAATTGGACCGGGTGATGCCAGCATCTAGTGGACTAAAAACATAGTCTTCAAATAAAATAGTGCTACCTCTTGGTGGAGATAGCACCCCGGTTGTACATGCACGAGAACCAGCCCTACCACACATAACCCAAACTCTCGCAGACTGTACCCCTACTGCGATGGACAGAGAATCAACTTCACCCAATCTGACCCCCACCCCAGCAGATAGTAACCAAGTTCCTGTTGACACAGCACCATCTCCACCATAGAGCTCCCAAACAAGAGTAGTTAGTAAGGCAGCTTCAGTGCCCAAAGGGCTAGTACTACCACGGCGAACCCCAACTCCACCAGTTAGTACGCCTATTCCTGTGGAGGAAGCACAACCAGCTAGTCGTAGTTTAGCATCTATCTCATTTGATGTTGTTAAATTGTATGTGCGTATCTTCCCATCTTGGAAATATTATACTGAAGATGAAGGAAAATGCCAATTGCAGGTGTTTGTCCAGGAGTTATGTGTAAGTAATGTTATTCATGGCAATTACTTTGCTTTGTCCCATACATCCTACCTCCATGATGGTTATAATACAACAAATTTTCCCATTTTTCTCTATAGAGAAGGACCGATTTGGAAACTCAGGATGAGGTAACTTGTGCTAATACCTCTGCTATCTTCAAGAATGCTTGCTGGAAGTATCGGAATTACCCGAAGAAAACGTACTTCACCGGCAAAGAAACTCATCAAATTCCCTTACGTTCTCCTGAGACACATTTACTAGACGATGACTGGGAATGCCTTGTTCTGTACTGGTCCCGAACCAAGAATGTGGTAAGGTCTATGAGCTCATTTTGTATTTTAAGTACTATATTCTTGCGTCTTACTGTACTCTGTTCATGTAGAACAAGTGCCTAAACCTGAAGAACAATTGTTCTAATTTAAGACTCCATTGCTATCATAGTTCAAAAAAGCGCTAGGCGTTAATTGTGCATTTTGCCATCGCCTTGCGCTTTACTGACCAAAGCGCATGCTTATGCGCAGTTATGCACAGATTAAGCATAGTTATGCGCAATGCGTTTCGCCAACGCCTAGAGCCTAGGCGCACTTAAGCGCTCGCTTAGGCGCGCCTTTTTAACTATGATTGCTATCGTGCATACTGCTTTGCTCTTGTATCACTGTATTTACTCATACAAACTTATTTTTAAATTGAATGATCAAATTGAAACTGCAATGGTGCAGCAGGTATGTTCACGCATGTTTCTTCAACAGGCTTGCTCTTATCAATAGCTCTGTTGATTTCAATTTCAATTGTGTATACAGTTGACTTCTCATATCATGCACATTACTAGCATCACAACAAAGACAATAGTGTTGTTGTACATGTAGACCCGTGGAACCCATCTGAAATCTTGTTGTGCCATGTAGTTTCCCACGCTTTGTATTCTCTCACTTCTGCTTTGTCTTGAAGTGATATGATTTGAACCGTGTCTCTATTTGGATTTGGCAAGACAATGCAGTGACCATAGGACATATATATATATATATGTTTGTTTGATGTTTTTATTATGTACTAGTACTTGGCAATAGAAGACTTGGTAGTTTAATCCTGTCCACCTTACTAATGAACTGGTTCACCGAAATGAGTTTCATATACTAGTACATGCTAAACTGTTATGTGTCTGCTTGTTTCTTCTTTTAGAATGCTGACAAAATATTGGGGAAGAGTGCCTTATTAAGCAATGGTAAAGGAATTAATGAAGATAAGGTTCAGGATAGTGACACATCCTTGTTGGTCTCCAACAAAGCTGATAAAACAGCTAAGGAAGACTATCTCGAAGACAGTGAGACAACCCCAAAGTCCTGTCTTGGTTTAGTGTTGGAGTTACTGGCCACTACCGCTTGCACAAGCTATTCAAACTCACTGTCTAAATCAGTTCGGTTTCTTGAGTCTCAACTACAAGCTAAAAGACATCAATCAGCTGTGCTGCGACAAGAAGCGGAAGGACTGCGGAAGTCCCTGGAGCATTCAGATGCATACTTTCTGGTGCAACAATAAGCATTGGAGGATTTTAACGCCAAACAGGACAAAGCTAATAAGCTTGCTAAGCTTATTGCCAGCATGGTGGATACCACGTTTCTTGAGCTCTTCTGAAGTTGTTTCAGTTATGCTCTTGTTTTGCTGCCACATTTATTTGCACTGGCGGCCAATTTTGACGTCCAGTGTATGTAATATGCTGCTTTGTTACCTATATTTGCACTGGTGGTGAACTTTGATGCCCAGTGGATGTAAAATGTGTAATAGCGGTAATAGGCTAGCATTAATTGCTTGCTTATTTATTTCCTTATTATCTTGTTTAGTTGTTTGCTTGTAGTCACTGCAGTTCTTTTTCTGTGTTTTTCTAGTAGCCACAATAACCTATCTATGGAAACTAGGCCAGAATAATCATGGCAACACACGGACTATTGTAACCATGGGCCTCCTGCGGGCTGTATGATCCATGGGCCTTCTACGGCCCGTAGGATCCATTGTCCTTCTATACGGGCCGTAGGATCCATGGGCCTTCTACGGGCCATGCGATTCATGGGCCTTTTACGGGCCGTAGGATCCATGGGCCTTCTACGGGGCATATCATCATTTCGCCAATCATGGGCCGTACTATTCGTGGACAATAACGGGCCGTTAATAGGCCGTATTTGATAACTGTATGAAAACATCCCAACGGGTTATTTTGACACGAAAATGGCCCAATGTATTATCGGGCGACAAACGGGCAGACTGTAACCACTGGCTGAATTTGGCCCACAAGCAGAAAATGACAGTAACGGGCCGTAAGTAAACGAATGTGGAAATGAGCCCAAGAATAAATGGGCCTCGAGAAGGCCGAAAGATAACATGGGCTGGAAATGGTCCAACGGAATAATGGGCCATTAATGGGTATAAAGTGATACACTGTTCATTACGGCCCAGTTTCACCACGTGACATTAATGGGTATAAATTGATACATTGTTCATTACGGGCCAGTTTTACCACGGGCCGTTAATGGGACGAGAGTAATAAGGGCCTCATATGGGCCGAAAGACATCATGGGCCATACATGGGCCAGAAGTTAAAATGGGCTGGAATTATATTGGACGTCCCAGATGACACTACTGGGCCTAATTCGGATAGGCCGTAAATGGGCCCTGGGTTAGCGGGCTGTAAATGGGCTATATGAGAACAGACCGTTCAAAGGCTTGCCGTGGCCCGGCCCGCCACCTTTTGAACAAGTCAAACGGGCTGGACTTTTTCACAGGAATGGGCCTTTGTTGGGCCGTGCCACGTGTCGACGTATCATAGGCGCTTCGGGTCCAATGAGTGGATGACATCTGTCCCAACGTTGATCTGACACGTGTTTCCTCCAGCCAATGATGATTTTACACGTGGAAAATCCCCATTGGTCGGGGCTGTTAACGGGTTATCGGATCCAAAACTGGACCCGATAGCTTAACGGTGTTCCGTTACGGTGGATGCCACGTGTCGGTCACCCTTGACGAAAGCACTTCTGTGACGCCCGATTTATCGTCATGGAAGTGGACACTTCCGTGATGATAATTTTGGTAATGTCATGGAACACTTCTACGACAGCACATGTATGACTATCTTGATTCTGTCATAAATTTGTCATGGATGTACATGCATGATAGAAAACGTGACCTACTGTGACAAACACGTATCATCATGGAAGTGTATTTTTTGTAGTGTATCTTCACCCCGACCAGTAGAGCAAAGAGTTTCTCCTCAACCTACTGAACCTAATGAAAATGTTTACTTTGAAATTCCTTCGGGTATGATAGAGAAACTGCTAGCTAATCCTTTCACAGGTGATGGAACATTACATCCCGATTTGCACCTAATCTATGTGGATGAAGTTTGTGGATTATTTAAGCTTGCAGGTATGCCTAAGGATGTTATCAAGAAGAAGGTCTTCCCTTTATCTTTAAAGGGAGAGGCATTGACATGGTATAGGCTATGTGATGATATGGGATCATGGAACTACCAACGATTGAAATTGGAATTTCATCAGAAGTTTTATCCTATGCATCTTGTTCATCGTGATCGTAATTATATATATAATTTTTGGCCTCGCGAAGGAGAAAGCATCGCTCAAGCTTGGGGGAGGCTTAAGTCAATGTTATATTCATGCCCCAATCATGAGCTCTCAAGAGAAATGATTATTCAAATTTTTATGCTCGGCTTTCTCTCAGTAATCGCTCCATGCTCGATACTTCTTGTACTGGATCTTTTATGATGAAGACTATTGAATTGAAATGGGATTTATTGGAAATAATTAAATGCAACTCTGAAGATTGGGACCCCGACGAAGGTAAGGAGTCAGGTATAACACCTAAGTTCGATTGTGTTAAATCTTTTATGGATACCGATGCTTTTCGTGAATTTAGCACTAAATATGGACTTGACTCTGAGATAGTAGCTTCTTTTTGTGAATCCTTTGCTACTCATGTTGATCTCCCTAAGGAGAAGTGGTTTAAATATAATCCTCCCATTGAAGTAAAAGTAGTTGCACCTATTAAAGTTGAAGAAAAGACTATCACTTATGATGATCCTGTTGTTCCTACTGCTTATATTGAGAAACCACCTTTCCCTGTTAGAATAAAGGATCATGCTAAAGCTTCAACTGTAGTCAAAAAAAGTAATATTAGGACACAAAACCCCCTGAGCAAGTTAAAGTTGAACCTAAAATTGCTATGGTTAAAGATCTCTTGGCCGATAATACTAATGGGCATGTTATTTACTTATGCAATGAAGCTGCTAGAATTGCTAGACCTGATGCTAAAAATAAACATAGACCTATTGTAGGCATGCCTGTTATTTCCGTTAAAATAGGAGATCATTGTTATCATGGCTTATGTGATATGGGTGCTAGTGCAAGTGCAATACCTCATTCCTTATAGAAATAAATTATTCATGATATTGCACCTCCTGAGATAGAAGAGATAGATGTTACAATTAAGCTTTCCAATATAGATACTATTTCGCCAGTTGGGATTGTTAGAGATGTTGAAGTCTTGTGTGGGAAAGTTAAATATCCTGCTGATTTTCTTGTTCTTGGTTCTCCACAAGATAGCTTTTGTCCCATTATATTTGATAGACCCTTCTTGAATACTGTTAATGCTAAGATAGACTGCAATAAGGATATTGTTTCTGTTTGTTTAGGGGATATGTATCATGAGTTTAATTTTGCTAAATTTAGTAGACAACTCCGTGATGAGAAATTGCCTAGTAAAGATGAAATTATTGGTCTTGCTTCTATTGTCGTGCCTCCTAATGATACTTTAGAACAATATTTGCTAGACCATAAAAATGATATGTATATGAATGAAAGAAGGGAAATAGATGAAGTATTCTTTAAACAGGGACCTATTTTGAAACACAACTTTCCTGTTGAAATCCTAGGGGATCCTCCTCCACCCAAGGGTGATCCCGTGTTTGAGCTTAAACCATTGCCTGATACTCTTAAATATGCTTATCTTGATGAAAAGAAGATATATCCTGTTATTATTAGTGCTAACCTTTCAGAGCATGAAGAAGAGACATGATTGAAAACTCTAAAGAAGCACCGTGCTGCTATTGGATATACTCTTGATGATCTTAAGGGCATTAGTCCCACTCTATGTCAACACAAAATAAATTTGGAGAAAGACGCCAAACCAGTTATTGATCACCAACGACGACTACATCCTAAGATGAAAGAAGTGGTAAGAAAAGAAATACTAAAGTCCTTGAAGCAGGTATTATCTATCCCGTTGCTGATAGTTAGTGGGTAAGCCCTGTCCATTGTGTCCCTAAGAAGGGAGTTATTACTATCGTTCCTAATGATAAAGAGGAATTGATTCCGCAAAGAATTATTACAGGTTATAGGATGGTGATTGATTTCCGCAAATTAAATAAAGCCACTAAAAAGGATCATTACCCTTTACCTTTCATTGATCAAATGCTAGAAAGATTATCCAAACATACACATTTCAGCTTTCTAGATGGTTACTCTGGTTTCTCTCAAATACATGTGTCAACTGATGATCAAGAAAAGACTACTTTTACTTGCCCTTTCGATACCTTTGCTTATAGACGTATGCCTTTTGGTTTATTGAATGCACCTGCTACCTTTCAAAGATGCATGATGGCTATATTCTCTGACTTCTGTGAAAAGATTTGTGAAGTTTTCATGGATGATTTCTCTGTTTATGGATCCTCTTTTGATGATTGCTTGAGAAACCTTGATCGAGTTTTGCAGAGAAGTGAAGAAACTAACCTTGTCATGAATTGGGAGAAGTGCCACTTTATGGTTAATGAAGGTATTGTCTTGGGGCATAAAATTTCTGAAAGAGGTATTGAAGACGACAAAGCTAAAGTTGATGCTATTGAAAAGATGCCGTGTCCCAAGGACATCAAAGGTATAAGAAGTTTCCTTGGTCAGGCCAGTTTTTATAGGAGGTTCATTAAGGACTTCTAAAAAATTTCCCGGCCTCTGACTAACCTATTACAAAAAGTTATTCCTTTTGTCTTTGATGATGATTGTGTAGAAGCATTTGAAATACTTAAGAAAGCCTTGATTTCTGCACCTATTGTTATATGCACGAGTAGAACACAAAGGAGTTATGGGCATGGGTATATACATATTGCTTCCCGTCACTAGTTGATTCTTGATTCAGCGGCATTGTTGGATGAAACGGCCCAGACCGACATTACGCGTACGCTTACGCGAGACTGGTTCTACCAACGTGCTTCGCACACAGGTGGCTAGTGGGTGTCTGTTTCTCCAGCTTTAGTTGAATCGGATTGAATGAACAGGGTTCTTTCTGAAGATCAAAAAGCAATCACTATACCGTGTTGTGGTTTTTTGATGTGTAGGTAAGAACGGTTCTTGCTCAGCCCGTAGCAGCCACGTAAAACTTGCAACAACAAAGTAGAGGACGTCTAACTTGTTTTTGCAGGGCATGTTGTGATGTGATATGGTCAAGACATGATGCTAAATTTTATTGTATGAGATGATCATGTTTTGTAACATAGTTATCGGCAACTGGCAGGAGCCATATGGTTGTCGTTTTATTGTATGAAATGCAATCGCCATGTAATTGCTTTACTTTATCACTAAGCGGTAGCGATAGTCATGGAGGCAATAGTTGGCATGACAACAATGATGCTTCGATGGAGATCAAGGTGTCAAGCCGGTGAAGATGGTGATCATGACAGTGCTTTGGAAATGGAGATCACATGCACAAGATGATGATGGCCATATCATATCACTTATATTGATTGCATGTGATGTTTATCTTTTATGCATCTTATTTTGCTCAGATCGACGGTAGCATTATAAGATGATCTCTCACTAAATTTCAAGGTATAAGTGTTCTCCCTGAGTATGCACCATTGCGAAAGTTCATCGTGCCAAGACACCACGTGATGATCGGGTGTGATAAGCTCTATGTTCACATACAGCGGGTGCAAGCCAGTTTTGCACACGCAGAATACTCGGGTTAAACTTGAAGAGCCTAGCATATGCAGATATGGCCTCAGAGCACTGAGACCAAAAGGTCGAGCATGAATCATATAGTAGATATGATCAACATAGTGATGTTCACCATTGAAAACTGCTCCATCTCACATGATGATCGGACATGGTTTAGTTGATGTGGATCACGTGATCACTTAGATGATTAGAGGGATGTCTATCTAAGTGGGAGTTCTTAAGTAATTTGATTAATTGAACTATAATTTATCATGAACTTAGTACCTGATAGTATTTTGCATGTCTATGTTGTTGTAGATAGATGGCCCGTGCTGTTGTTCCGTTGAATTTTAATGCATTCCTTGAGAAAGCAAAGTTGAAATATGATGGTAGCAATTACACGGACTGGGTCCGTAACTTGAGAATTATCCTCATTGCTGCACATAAGAATTACGTCCTGGAAGCACCGCTAGGTGCCAAACCCGCTGCAAGAGCAACACCAGATGTTATGAACGTCTGGCAGAGCAAAGTTGATGACTACTCGATAGTTCAGTGTGCCATGCTTTACGGCTTAGAACCGGGACTTCAACGACATTTTGAATGTCATGGAGCATATGAGATGTTCCAGGAGTTGAAGTTGATATTTAAAGCAAATGCCCAAATTGAGAGATATGAAGTCTCCAATAAGTTCTACAGCTGCAAGATGGAGGAGAATAGTTCTATCAGTGAACATATACTCAAAATGTCTGTGTATAATAATCACTTGATTCAACTGGGAGTTAATCTTCCGGATGATAGTGTCATTGACAGAATTCTTCAATCACTGCCACCAAGCTACAAGAGCTTCGTGATGAACTATAATATGCAAGGCATGGATAAGACTATTCCCAAGCTCTTCGCAATGCTAAAGGCTACGGAGGTAGAAATCAAGAAGGAGCATCAAGTCTTGATGGTTAACAAGACCACCAGTTTCAAGAAAAAGGGTAAAGGGAAGAAGGGGAACTTCAAGAAGAACGACAAGCAAGTTGCTGCTCAAGTGAAGAAGCCCAAGTCTGGACCTAAGCGTGAGACTGACTGGTTCTACTGCAAAGGGACTGGTCACTGGAAGCGGAATTGCAAGGTGAACAAAGGTATATGTGATATACATGTTATTGATGTGTACCTTACTAATGCTCGCAGTAGTACCTGGGTATTTGATACTGGTTCTGTTGCTAATATTTGCAACTCGAAACAGGGACTACGGATTAAGCGAAGATTGGCTAAGGACGAGGTGACGATGCGCATGGGAAATGGTTCCAAAGTCAATGTGATCGCGGTCGGCACGCTACCTCTACATCTACCTTCGGGATTAGTTTTAGACCTAAATAATTGTTATTTGGTGCCAGCGTTGAGCATGAACATTATATCTGGATCTTGTTTGATGCGAGACAGTTATTCATTTAAATATGAGAATAATGGTTGTTCTATTTATATGAGTAATATGTTTTATGGTCATGCACCCTTGAAGAGTGGTCTATTCTTGATGAATCTCGATATTAGTGATACACATATTCATAATATTGAAGCCAAAAGATGCAGAGTTGATAATGATAGTGTAACTTATTTGTGGCACTACCGTTTAGGTCATATTGGTGTAAAGCGCATGAAGAAACTCCATTCTGATGGACTTTTGGAATCACTTGATTATGAATCACTTGGTACTTGCGAACCATGCCCCATGGGCAAGATGACTAAAATGCTGTTCTACGGAACCATGGAGCAAGCAACAGATTTTTTGGAAATCATACATACTGATGTATGTGGTCCGATGAATATAGAAGCTCGCGGCGGGTATCATTATTTTCTCACCTTCACAGATGATTTGAGCAGATATGGGTATATCTACTTGATGAAACATAAGTCTGAAACATTTGAAAAGTTCAAAGAATTTCAGAGTGAAGTGGAAAATCATCGTAACAAGAAAATAAAGTTTCTACGATCTGATCGTGGAGGAGAATATTTGAGTTATGGGTCTGGTCTTCATTTGAAACAATGTGGAATAGTTTCGCAACTCACACCACCTGGAACACCACAGCGTAATGGTGTGTCTAAACATCGTAATCGTACTTTACTAGATATGGTGCGATCTATGATGTCTCTTACTAATTTACCGCTGTCGTTTTGGGGTTATGCTTTAGAGACGGCTACATTCACGTTAAATAGGGCACCATCTAAATCCATTGAGACGACGCCTTATGAACTGTGGTTTGGCAAGAAACCAAAGTTGTCGTTTCTTAAAGTTTGGGGCTGCGATGCTTATGTGAAAAAGCTTCAACCTGATAAGCTCGAACCCATATCGGAGAAATGTGTCTTCATAGGATATGCAAAGGATACTGTTGGGTACACCTTCTATCACAGATCCGAAGGCAAGACATTCGTTGCTAAGAGTGGATCCTTTCTATAGAAGGAGTTTCTCTCGAAAGAAGTGAGTGGGAGGAAAGTAGAACTTGATGAGGTAACTGTACCTGCTCTCTTATTGGAAAGTAGTTCATCATAGAAATCTGTTCCTATGACTCCTACACCAATTAGTGAGGAAGCTAATGATGAAGATCATGTAACTTCAGATCAAGTTACTACCGAACCTCGTAGGTCAACCAGAGTAAGATCCGCACCAGAGTGGTACGATAATCCTGTTCTGGAGGTCATGTTACTTGACCATGACGAACCTACGAACTATGAGGAAGCGATGATGAGCCCAGATTCCGCAAAATGGCTTGAAGCTATGAAATCTAAGATGGGATCCATGTATGAGAACAAAGTGTGGACTTTGGTTGACTTTCCCGATGATCGGCAAGCCATCGAGAATAAATGGATCTTCAAGAAGAAGACTGACACTGACGGTAATGTTACTGTCTACAAAGGTCGACTTGTTGCGAAAGGTTTTCGACAAGTTCAAGGAGTTGACTACGATGAGACTTTCTCACCCGTAGCGATGCTTAAGTCCGTCTAAATCATGTTAGCAATTGCCACATTTTATGATCATGAAATTTGGCAAATGGATGTAAAGACTGCACCTGAATGGATTTCTAGAAGAGGAGTAGTATATGATGCAACCTGAAGGTTTTATCGATCCAAAGGATGCTAACAAAGTGTGTAAGCTCCAGCGATCCATCTATGGACTGGTGCAAGCATCTCAGAGTTGGAATAAATGTTTTGATAGTGTGATCAAAGCATATGGTTTTATACAGACTTTTGGAGAAGCCTGTATATACAAGAAAGTGAGTGGGAGCTCTGTAGCATTTCTAATATTATATGTGGAGGACATATTGTTGATTGGAAATGATATAGAATTTCTAGATAGCATAAAAGGATATTTGAATAAGATTTTTTCAATGAAAGACCTCGGTGAAGCTGCATATATATTGGGCATCAAGATCTATAGAGATAGATCAAGACGCTTAATTGAACTTTCACAAAGCACATACCTTGATAAATTTTTGAAGAAGTTCAAAATGGATCAGGCAAATAAAGGGTTCTTGCCTGTGTTACAAGGTGTGAAGTTGAGTTAGACTCAATGCCCGACCACTGCAGAAGATAGAGAGAAAATGAAAGGTGTTCCCTATGCTTCAGCCATAGGCTCTACCATGTATGCAATGTTGTGTACCAGACCTGATGTGTGCCTTGCTATAAGTTTAGCAGGGAGGTACCAAAGTAATCTAGGAGTGGATCACTGGACAGTGGTCAAGAACATCCTGAAATACCTAAAAAGGACTAAGGATATGTTTCTCGTATATGGAGGTGACAAAGAGCTCATCGTAAACGGTTACGTCGATGCAAGCTTTGACACTGATCCGGATGACTCTAAGTCACAAACCGGATATGTGTTTTTATTAAATGGTGGAGCTGTCAGTTGGTGCAGTTCCAAGCAGAGCGTCGTGGCATGATCTACGCGTGAAGCGGAATACATAGCTGCTTCGGAAGCAGCAAATGAAGGAGTCTGGATGAAGGAGTTCATATCCGATCTAGGTGTCATACCTAGTGCATAGGGTCCAATGAAAATCTTTTGTGACAATACTGGTGCAATTGCCTTGGCAAAGGAATCCAGATTTCACAAGAGAACCAAGCACATCAAGAGACACTTCAATTCCATCCGCGATCAAGTCAAGGAGGGAGACATGCAGATTTGCAAGATACATACGGATCTGAATGTTGCAGACCCATTGACTAAGCCTCTCTCACGAGCAAAACATGATCAGCACCAAGACTCCATGGGTGTTAGAATCATTACTTTGTAATCTTGATTATTGACTCTAGTGCAAGTGGGAGACTGAAGGAAATATGCCCTAGAGGCAATAACAAAGTTGTTATTTATATTTCCTTATATCATGATAAATGTTTATTATTCATGCTAGAATTTTATTAACCGGAAACTTAGTACATGTGTGAATACATAGACAAACAAAGTGTCACTAGTTTGCCTCTACTTAACTAGCTTGTTCAATCAATGATGGTTATGTTTCCTAACCATAGACATGAGTTGTCATTTGATTAACGGGATCAAATCATTAGAGAATGATGTGATTGACTTGACCCATCCGTTAGCTTAGCACGATGATCGTTTAGTTTATTGCTATTGCTTTCTCCATAACTATACATGTTCCTATGACTATGAGATCATGCAACTCCCGAATACCAGAGTAACACTTTGTGTGCTACCAAACGTCACAATGTAGCTGGGTGGTCATAAAGGTGCTCTACAGGTGTCTCCGATGGTGTTTTTTGAGTTGGCATGGATCAAGATTAGGATTTGTCACTCTGATTGTCGGAGAGTTATCTCTAGGCCCCCTTGGTAATGTACATCACAATAAGCCTTGCAAGCAATGTAGCTAATGAGTTAGTTACGGGATGTAACATTACGGAATGAGTAAATAGACTTGCCGGTAACAAGATTGAACTAGGTATTGAGATACCGACGATCGAATCTCGGGCAAGTAACATATCGATGACAAAGGGAACAACGTATACCGTTATGCGGTTTGACCGATAAAGATCTTCGTAGAATATGTAGGAACCAATATGAGCATCTAGGTTCTGCTATTGGTTATTGACCGGAGATGTGTCTCGGTCATGCCTACATAGTTCTCGAACCCATAGGGTCTGCACGCTTAACGTTCGGTGACGATCGGTATTATGAGTTTATGTGTTTTGATACACCGAAGGTAGTTCAGAGTCCCGGATATGATAACGGACATGACGAGGAGTCTCGAAATGGGCGAGACATAAAGACCGATATATTGGAAGCCTATATTTGGACATCGTAATAGTTCTGGGTGAAATCAGGATTTTACTGGAGTACTGGGAGGTTACCGGAACCCCCCTGGTATATGTATGGGCCATATTTGGCCATAGTGGAGAGAGAGGGAGGAGACCAGGGCAGGCCGTGCGCGCCCTCTCCCTCTGGTCCGAATTGGACTAGGGGGGGGAGGGCGGCGCCCCCCTTTCCTTCCTCCCTCTTTCCCCCTTCCTTCACTCCTAGTCCAACTAGGGAAGGGGGGATCCTACTCCCGGTGGGATTAGGACTTCTACAGGGCGCGCCATAGGAGGGTCGGCCCTCCCCCCTCCTCTAGTCCTTTATATACGTGGCCAGGGGGCACCCCTAGACACACAAGTTCATCATTGATCTTTTAGCCGTGTGCGGTGCCCCCCTCCACCATAATCCACCTCGGTCATATCGTAGCGGTGCTTAGGGAAAGCCCTGCATCGGTAGCTTCATCAACACCGTCATCACGCCATCGTGCTGACGGAACTCTCCCTCGAAGCTCTACTGGATCGTGAGTTCATGGGACATCACCGAGCTGAATGTGTGCAGATCACGGAGGTGCCGTATGTTCGGTACTAGGATCGGTCGATCGTGAAGACGTACGACTACATCAACCGCGTTGTCATAACGCTTCCGCATACGGTCTACGAGGGTACGTGGACGACACTCTCCCCTCTCGTTGCTATGCATCACCATGATCTTGTGTGTGCGTAGGAATTTTTTTGAAATTACTGCGTTCCCCAACACCCAAGAATTTTCCAAAATTTCACATTACAGTTGTAGTAGTGCACGTTAAACATAGAAAAAAATTGAAGGCCGCAAGAGGAAGCTATCTCCCGTTCGTCATCAAACATGCATTGTCCCCTCTCGGAACCATGAGACTTCTAGTGAGTTGCTCCGGTTTGTGATGTGTGTGTGTCCAAACTTTTGTCAAACATGCCAAATTTTTTTCCACATCATCTTGGTGGCATGACATTACATCAACCAAGGTTTCATGTGTTTCTGATTTTTTTTAATTTGTTGGAATTAAAATGCCATGTCACTCCATGCTTAATTGTGTCATAGCCGTTAGACCAATATGTTTGAAAATTCCTTCCAATTTACTGCACATGGAATTAAATCACACACAAGTACACAAAATATGAGTTTTCAAACCGTTATGGTTAGCTGTTGCATGTACATGTAGTTCAAATTTCAATTGCGGTCATTAAAAGGCTAGAAAATCACTTAAATTTCTTAAAAGGTCAAATGACCCCTGAAATTTTCCAAAATTTGACATGACAGTTGTATTAGTACTACAAAATTTCTCGTACATTTAAAACACCATCCGTTGCCACTGTACTCCAAACTCGTCTTTCACAGCTAATACAAAATATCTACAACATCACACACAATTGTTTTCTAGGAAGCGTTTGCGATGAAAATATCTGGGTCTATTTAAGTCTCCCTCCTTAAGCTTCGCCAGCTCGTTTGCTCCAGTGTTGGCAACCCCCGAATCCACGAATCCTGACCCCCATTCCCGCACCCCCTTCTTGCAAAGATGACACCGTGGAAATGTTTCGTGAAGGTCTGTATGATGGCCGCGTCCCTCCCGAGCGTCGCCGCCTACGCCGAGAGCACGGCCGCCTACGCCGAGAGTGCCGCCGCATCCTCTTCCGCCGAGAGGGCATCTGCGGCAGCCGATAGGGCAGCTGCAGCAGCCGGGATGGCTGCAGCTGCGGCTGCGACTGCAAACGCCAAGAGCGCTCAAGCTACCGTCCGTGCTGCCGATGTCGCCTTGGCCTGGGTCGAGGCCATCCATGCCAAGATCGAGGATGCACACGCCAAGATATTCCAGGCCACCTCCGACTCCAGCATGCAACCCACGTCTGAAAAGGCGGCGGTGGTCATGGAGCACCTGCTTCCTCATGAGGTCGCCGAGTGGGAGCTGGAGATGCAGGAGGCAACGGAGATCGAGGAGCGCCAGGAGGAGGAGTTGCGCGTGGCCGAGGTCGAGGTAGAGAAGAGTCTGTCCGTCGAGGAATCGGCGGTGGAGTACCAATGCGAGCTCTGGCGCAGCCACTACTACGAGTACTACAACCTTGAGGGCGGCGCCGAGGACGAGGACATGGTCGACTTCAGCAGGGGGGACGCGGAGTCCACCAACGGCCGCATGTCGCCAGGACAAGTCATTGACGTCTCATCTCACACCAGCGACGCATAGGTCGGTGCAGCGGCCGGTTTGTTAAAATTATGCGTACTTAGACTTTGTTTTTAATGCTGGTCTTTTGTTAGAGCAATGTTTAGGTTAATTGGCTCTATTTAATTACTAAAATTGCTCAATTCAGTAAGTGTGGTCTGTCTGCTGTACGCTCTTTTGTGTGCCCAAATTAGCAAGCGATGTTAAATTATGCAATGACATACCCGGGGAAATTTCCACCAAAATTTGAATTATCAAACTCATCCCATGCGCATAAAGCAGAAGAATTGTTTGCGATGCACACAATCATTCAAAGTAAAAGGTCCGGCGGTACCGCGCGCAAAGTTTTGCCTTCGCATTTCCAAAATTTTGGCCTACCGCCAAAATATCTACCCCCGCCCCCTTCCCCCCTTCCCCACCCCCTTTTCTCCCTGACCACAAGTCACATTTCCCCGGTTTCCTCCTTCCTTCCTTCCTAAGCTATAGCCGCTTCCTCGCTCTCGCCGTCTCGCATCCTACCGTCGGGGCCGCCATGGTCTTCTTCAAATACCTCTCCAGCGGTTCCTCCTCCGGCGACGACTCCTTCACCACCCGGGTATGCCTCTCTTCTCTCTCTCGGGCTATGACTTGGAATGAATGATTTTTACCCGGCGGTTGAGGGAGTCCTGGATTATGGGGTCCTCGGGTGTCCGGGCTACGTGATGTGGGCCGGACAGATGGGCCATGAAGATACAGGATAGAAGGCCTTCCCTCGTGTCCAGATGGGACGCTCCTTGGTGTGGAAGGCAAGATTAGCATGCGGATATGAATATTCCTTTCTCTATAAACCGACTCTGTACAACCCTAGCCCCCTCCAGTGTCTATATAAACTAGAGGATTTAGTCCGTAGAAACAATCATAATCATACATGCTAGACATCTAGGGTTTAGCCATTACGATCTCGTGGTAGATCAACTCTTGTAACCCTTATACTCATTAAAGTCAATCAAGCTGGACGTAGGGTATTACCTCCATCAAGAGGGCCCGAACTTGGGTAAACATCGTGTCCCTTGTATACTGTTACCATCAATCCTTAGACGCACAATTCGGGACCCCCTACCTGAGATCTACCGTTTTTGACACCGACATTGGTGCTTTCATTGAGAGTTCCACTGTGCCGTCGTCGAAAGGCTCGATGGCTCCATCAATCATCTACAAGAATGCTGCCGCGAAGGAGATTTTTCTCCCCGGCCAGATCTTTGTATTCGGCGGCTTTGCACTGTGGGCCAACTCTGTTGTCCACCTGGAGCAGATCGACAGCTACGCCCCTGGTCACTAGATCAGTTTTGGAAACCTAAACTATGTCGCTAATATCCAAGGAGACTTGATCTTCCAAGGGTTCACGGCCTCAACCACTGCCCCGGCCTTAGATCCAGAGCACGTCATCAGGTCCGAAGACGGGAGTGTAGAGCCCGTCAGACTCTCCGCGGCCTTAGAGATCAACACCGAGAGAATAGCGTCTCCGGCAATCATTGCAAGGCTGGACTCTTCCCTGGATACTACTTCCGAACCCTGGAGGTCCACGTCATGCGATCTCGGCCCAAAAACTTCCGACCATGTCCAAACACTGCTCTTAAACGAGGCTTTGGACCTAATGCGATCCCTCGTCATCATGGAGGAACCGCTTCTGAATCACGCCCAGCCCGGACTAGGGGCTGGAAATAGGGAATTTTACTTCCCACCCACCACCCACTTCATAGCCACTATCGAGGACCTAACAGACATGCTTGATTACGCCGCCAAAGACATCAACGGTATGGACGATGATGCCGGAGAGGAGCAGGCCCAAAACCTGCTGGTCACCGGACGTTGGATGGCCACCTCCTCGTATGACGTATATATGGTGGATACACCTAAAAACGGCGATGGCGATGATGAGAAAAACCCAGTCGAGGACGAACCTCCTAAGATACCGCCGAAACATCGACGTCAGTGGCGCCACTCTAAATCGCGTCGCGGTAAGAACAGCAATACCAGCACCGAAGACAATGATATTCCGGAGAACGTGGAAGACCAAGAAAATCCCATCGAACCAACATCTGAACAGGATGATCGGGAGGACGGGCAAGTTGACCCTGACTTAGAAATAGGGAACAACGACTCAAATGATAACAACTATCTGCCACTCTCCGAGGATGACGTAAGCCTCGACAACGAAGATTTATCATGCCAGAGGAACCCCTCGAACAAGAGCGCTTCAAGTGTTGGCTAATAGCCACAACTAGAAGCCTAAAAAAGAAACAACAGAAGCTTCAAGCCGAACAAGATCTGCTCAACGACAGATGGACTAACGTCCTGGCAGCCAAAGAATATGGCCTTGAACGCCCAGCAAAGAGTTACCCAAAGCGTAAGCTGTTATCCCAATTCAACGATGAGGCGTTGGAGCCCATACCACCTGTGCGTAATACGGCTGACGGACCCGATAGACCACCACGTGGTCGGGACAGAGCGACAACTCAAGCCGAACACCAGCCCGCACCACCTCACCATAAAAGCAAAGAAACAACAGCTCAGGGATACACATACGACCTACGACAGGACCTGGAAAATAGGGCAGGTCAGACCAGGTCAATCTACGGATCGCGGGGGCGTGCTCTGGCACGAGAGGCGGGCTATCAAGCATGGTGCGATAAACACAACCAACCTCGGGCTGAAAACCGCATACAGACTCCATCCGAACTGCGTCGTGACATGGCCCGATACAGAGGCACCGCACACCCCCTATGCTTCACCGATGAGGTAATGGAGCATGAGTTCCCTAAAGGTTTTTAACCCGTGAACATTGAATCCTACGACGGCACAATAGATCCCGTAGTATGGATTGAATATTTTCTTCTCCACATTCACATGGCTCGCGGTGATGATCTACACGCCATCAAATACCTTCCCCTAAAACTTAAGGGGCCAGCTAGGCACTGGTTAAACAGCCTCCCAGAAAACTCTATTGGAAGATGGGAATACTTGGAAGATGCCTTTAGAGACAACTTCCAAGGAACTTATGTTCGGCCTCCGGATGCCGATGACCTCACTCATATAGTCCAACAGTCCGGAGAGTCGGCCAGGAAATTCTGGACCAGGTTCCTAATTAAAAAGAACCAGATTGTCGACTTTCCGGATGCCGAAGCCCTAGTGGCCTTCAAACACAGCATCCGTGAGGAATGGCTCGCCGGACACCATGGCCAAGAAAAGCTGAAGTCCATGGCAGCCCTTACAGCACTAATGACCCGCTTCCGCGCGGGTGAGGATAGTTGGCTAGCATGCAGCGGTAACAGTACCAGCGACCCCGGCACTTCTGAAGCCTGAAACGGCAACGGAAGGCCCCCACGCAACAAACATAAGCATCGGAGCAACAATGATGCTATAGAGAATACGACAGTCAACGCCGGATTTAGTGGCTCCAAATCCGCTCAACGGAAGAAGCCATTCAAACGAAACAAAGACGGTTCATCAAGCCTGGACCGAATACTTGATCGACCCTGCCTGATCCACGGCACTCCTGATAAGCGTGCCAACCATACCAATAGAAGATGTTGGGTCTTCAAATAGGCCGGCAAGTTAAATGCCGAACATAAGGAGAAAGGGTCGCCCAGTGAGGATGACGATGAGAAACCTCGCGCACCGAAAATAGGGGGTCAGAAGAAATTTCCCCCCGAAGTCAAAACAGTGAACATGATATACGTCACCCATTGATGTCTACTACACAACCTTCTTCTTGTAGACGTTTGTTGGGCCTCCAAGTGCAGAGGTTTGTACGACAGTAGCAAATTTCCCTCAAGTGGATGACCTAAGGTTTATCAATTCGTGGGAGGCGTAGGATGAAGACGGTCTCTCTCAAACAACCCTGCAACCAAATAACAAAGAGTCTCTTGTGTCCCCAACACACCCAATACAATGGTAAATTGTATAGGTGCACTAGTTCGGCGAAGAGATGGTGATACAAGTGCAATATGGATGGTAGATATAGGTTTTTGTAATCTGAAAATATAAAAAGAGCAAGGTAACTAATGATAAAAGTGAGCACAAAAGGTATTGCAATGTGTGGAAACAAGGCCTAGGGCTCATACTTTCACTAGTGCAAGTTCTCTCAATGATAATAACATAATTGGATCACATAACTATCCCTCAACATGCAACAAAGAGTCACTCCAAAGTCACTAATAGCGGAGAACAAACGAAGAGATTATTGTAGGGTAGGAAACCACCTCAAAGTTATTCTTTCTGATCGATCTATTCAAGAGTCCGTACTAGAATAACACCTTAAGACACATATAAACCAAAACCCTAATGTCGCCTAGATACTCCAATGTCACCTCAAGTATTCATGGGTATGATTATACGATATGCATCACACAATCTCAGATTCATCTATTCAACCAACACAAAGAACTTCAAAGAGTGCCCCAAAGTTCCTACCAGAGAGTCAAGACGAAAACGTGTGCCAAACCCTATGCATAAGTTCACGTGGTCACAGAACTCGCAAGTTGATCACCAAAACATACATCAAGTGGATCACATGGTATCCCATTGTCACCACAGATAAGCACGTGCAAGACATACATCAAGTGTTCTCAAATCCTTATAGACTTAATCCGATAAGATAACTTTAAAGGGAAAACTCAATTCATCACAAGAGAGTAGAAGGGGAGAAACATCATAACATCCAACTATAATAGCAAAGCTCGCGATACATCAAGATCGTATCACCTCAAGAACACGAGAGAGAGAGAGAGATCAAACACATAGCTACTCGTACATACCCTAAGCCTCGAGGGAGAACTACTCCCTCCTCATCATGGAGAGCACCGGGATGATGAAGATGGCCACCAGAGAGGAATTCCCCCCTCTGGCAGGGTGCCGGAACGGGTCTAGATTGGTTTTCGGTGGCTATGGAGGCTTCTGGCGGCGGAACTCCCGATCTATTATGCTCTCTGATGTTTTTAGGGTATATGGACATATATAGGCGAAAGAAGTCGGTCAGGGGAGCCACGAGGGGCCCACAAGGATGGGGTGCGCACACAGGGGGGTAGGGCGCGCTTCCCTGCCTCGTGGCTTCCTCGAAGCTTCCCTGATGTCCACTCCAAGTCTCCTGGATTGCTTCCATTCCAAAAATAAGTTCCGTGAAGTTTCAGGTCAACTGGACTCCGTTTGATTTTCCTTTTCTGCGATACTCTAAAACAAGGAAAAAACAGAAACTGACACTGGGCTGTACGTTAATAGGTTAGTCCCAAAAATCATATAAAATAGCATATAAATGCATATAAAACATCCAATGTTGATAATATAATAGCATGGAACAATAAAAAATTATAGATACGTTGGAGACGTATCAAGCATCCCCAAGCTTAATTCCTGCTCGTCCTCGAGTAGGTAAATGATAAAAACAGATTTTTTTGATGTGGAATGCTACCTAAGATAATTATCAATGTAATTTTATTTATTTTGGCAAGAATATTCAGATCCATAAGATTCAAGACAAAAGTTTAATATTGACATAAAGACAATAATACTTCAAGCATACTAACGAAGCAATCATGTCTTCTCAAAATAACATGGCCAAAGAAAGTTATCCCTACAAAATCATATAGTCTGGCTATGCTCCATCTTCACCACACAAAGTATTTAAATCATGCACAACCCCGATGACAAGCCAAGCAATTGTTTCATACTTTTGGTGTTCTCAAACTTTTTCAATTTTCATGCAATACATGAGCATGAGCCATGGACATAGCACTATAGGTGGAATAGAATGGTGGTTGTGGAGAAGACAAAAAGGATAAGATAGTCTCACATCAACTAGGCGTATCAACGGGCTTTGGAGATGCCCATCAATAGATACCAATGTGAGTGAGTAGGGATTGCCATGCAACGGATGCACTAGAGCTATAAGTGTATGAAAGCTCGAAAAGAAACTAAGTGGGTGTGCATCCAACTCGCTTGCTCACGAAGACCTAGGGCATTTGAGGAAGCCCATCATTGGAATATACAAGCCAAGTTCTACAATGAAAGATTCCCACTAGTATATGAAAGTGACAACATAGGAGACTCTCAATCATGAAGATCATGGTGCTACTTTGAAGCACAAGTGTGGTAAAAGGATAGTAGCATTGTCCCTTCTCTCTTTTTCTCTCTTTTTTTGGGCCTTATCTTTTTATGGCCTTTTTTTAATTTTTTTCATCCGGAGTCTCATCCCGACTTGTGGGGGAATCATAGTCTCCATCATCCTTTCCTCACTGGGACAATGCTCTAATAATGATGATCATCACACTTCTTTTTTTACTTTCAACTCAAGAATTACAACTCGATACTTAGAACTAAATATGACTCTATATGAATGCCTCCGGCGGTGTACCGTGATGTGCAATGACTCATGAGTGACATGTATGAAAGAATTATGAACGGTGGCTTTGCCACAAATACAATGTCAACTACATGATCATGCAAAGCAATATGACAATGATGGAGCGTGTCATAATAAACGGAACGGTGGAAAGTTGCATGGCAATATATCTCGGAATGGCTATGGAAATGCCATAATAGGTAGGTATGGTGGCTGTTTTTGGGAAGGTATATGGTGGGTTTATGGTACCAGCGAAAGTTGCGCGGTACTAGAGAGGCTAGCAAATGGTGGAAGGGTGAGAGAGCGTATAATCCATGGACTCAACATTAGTCATAAAGAACTCACAAACTTATTGCAAAAATCTATTAGTTATCGAAACAAAGTACTATGCGCATGCTCCTAGGGGGATAGATTGGTAGGAAAAGAACATCGCTCGTCCCCGACCGCCACTCATAAGGAAGGCAATCAATAAATAAATCATGCTCCGACTTCATCACATAACGGTTCACCATACATGCATGCTACGGGAATCACAAACTTTAACACAAGTATTTCTAAAATTCACAACTACTCACTAGCATGACTCTAATATTACCATCCTCATATCTCAAAACTATCATCAAGTATCAAACTTATCATAGTATTCAATGCACTTTATATGAAAGTTTTTATTATATCCCTCTTGGATGCCCATCATATTAGGACTAAATTCATAACCAAAGCAAATTACCATGCTGTTTAGGACTCTCAAAATAATATAAGTGAAGCATGATAGTTTATCTATTTCTATAAAATAAAACCACACCGTGCTCTAAAAGATATAAGTGAAACACTAGAGCAAATGACAAACTACTCCGAAAGATATAAGTGAAGATCAATGATTAGTCGAATAATTATGAAACTATGTGAAGACTCTCTAACATTTAATAATTTCAGATCTTGGTATTTTATTCAAACAGCAAGAAAAACAAAATAGAATAAAATGACGCTCCAAGCAAAGCACATATCATGTGGCGAATAAAAATATAGCTGCAAGTAAAGTTATCGATGAACGAAGATGAAAGAGGGGATGCCATCCGGGGCATCCCCGAGCTTAGGCTCTTGGTTGTACTTTAATATTACCTTGGGGTGCCTTGGGCATCCCCAAGCTTAGGCTCTTGCCACTCCTTATTCTATAGTCCATCGAATCTTCACCCAAAACTTGAAAACTTCACAACACAAAACTTAACAGAAAACTCATAAGCTCCGTTTGTATAAGAAAATAAATAACCACTTAGGTACTGTTGTGAACTCATTATAAATTCATATTGGTGTAATATCTACTTTATTCCAACTTTTCTATGGTTTATACACTCTTTTACTAGCCATAGATTCATCTAAATAAGCAAACAACACATAGAGAACAGAATCTGTCAAACACAGAACAGTCTGTAGTAATCTGTAGGTTTCGAATACTTCTGTAACTCCAAAAATCCTGAGATATTAGGAAGTCCTAGGAAATTTGTATATTGATCTATTGCAGTTGGAATTGGTATTTTATCGCTCTCTGGTAAAAAATGAAAATTATTCTTGTGAGCGCATACTTTCTGTTTTTTACAGCAAGATCAAATAACAATTACCCAAGAAGATCCTAAAGGCTTTACTTGGCACAAACACTAGTTAAAACATAAAAAACACAATCATAACAGATGATAGATGAATTATTTATTACTAAACAGGAACAAAAATAAATTTGGGTTGCCTCCCAACAAGCGCAATCGTTTAACACCCCTAGCTAGTCATGACGATTTCAATGATGCTCACATAAAAGATAGGAATTGAAACATAAAGAGAGCATCGTGAAGAATATAACTAGCACATTTAAGTCTAACCCACTTCCTATGCATAGGGATTTTGTGAGCACACAACTCATGGGAACAATAATCAACTAGCATAAGAAGGTAATGCAAGCAAAACTTCAAGATTTTAAGCACATAGAGAGGAAACTTGATATTATTGCAACTCCTACAAGCATATATTCCTCCCTCATAATAATTTTCAGTAGCATCGTGAATGAATTCAATAATATAACTATCACATAAAGAACTATTTTCATGATGCAGAAGCATATAATTTTTATTACTCTCCACATAAGCAAACTTCTTCTCATGAATTGTAGTGGGAGCAAACTCAACAAAATAACTATCATGTGATGCATAATCCAATTGAAAACTAAAATCATGATGACAAGTTTCATGGATAACATTATTCTTTATAGCATATGTGTCATCACAATAATCATCATAGATAGGAGGGATGCTTTCATCATAATAAATTTGCTCATCAAAACTTGGGGGACAAAAAATATCATCATCATCAAACATAGCATCCCCAAGCTTGTGGCTTTGCATATCATTAGCATCATGGGTATTCAAAGAATTCATACTAACAACATTGCAATCATGCTCATCATCCAAAAATTTAGTGCCAAACATTTTAATGCATTCTTCTTCTAACACTTTGGCACAATTATCGGAATCCTTATTTTCATGAAAGACATTAAAAAGATGAAGCATATGAGGCAACCTTAATTCCATTTTTATTGTAATTTTTTTATAAACTAAACTAGTGATAAAACAAGAAACTAAAAGATTCGATTGCAAGATCTAAAGATATACCTTCAAGCGCTCACCTCCCCGGCAACGGCGCCAGAAAAGAGCTTGATGTCTACTACACAACCTTATTCTTGTAGATGTTTGTTGGGCCTCAAAGTGCAGAGGTTTGTAGGACAGTAGCAAATTTCCATCAAGTGGATGACCTAAGGTTTATCAATCCGTGGGAGGCGTAGGATGAAGACGGTCTCTCTCAAACAACCCTGCAACCAAATAACAAAGAGTCTCTTGTGTCCCCAACACACCCAATACAATGGTAAATTGTATAGGTGCACTAGTTCGGCGAAGAGATGGTGATACAAGTGCAATATGGATGGTAGATATAGGTTTTTGTAATCTGAAAATATAAAAACAGCAAGGTAACTAATGATAAAAGTGAGCACAAACGGTATTGCAATGTGTGGAAACAAGGCCTAGGGTTCATACTTTCACTAGTGCAAGTTCTCTCAGCAATAATAACATAATTGGATCACATAACTATCCCTCAACATGCAACAAAGAGTCACTCCAAAGTCACTAATAGCGGAGAACAAACGAAGAGATTATTGTAGGGTACGAAACCACCTCAAAGTTATTCTTTCTGATCGATCTATTCAAGAGTTCATACTAGAATAACACCTTAAGGCACATATCAACCAAAACCCTAATGTCACCTAGATACTCCAATGTCACCTCAAGTATCCGTGAGTATGATTATACGATATGCATCACACAATCTCAGATTCATCTATTCAACGAACAGAAAGAACTTCAAAGAGTGCCCCAAAGTTCCTACCGGAGAGTCAAGACGAAAACGTGTGCCAACCCCTATGCATAAGTTCACGTGGTCACAGAACTCACAAGTTGATCACCAAAACATACATCAAGTGGATCACATGGTATCCCATTGTCACCATAGATAAGCACGTGCAAGACATACATCAAGTGTTCTCAAATCCTTAAAGACTTAATCCGATAAGATAACTTCAAAGGGAAAACTAAATTCATCACAAGAGAGTAGAGGGGGAGAAACATCATAACATCCAACTATAATAGCAAAGCTCGCGATACATCAAGATCGTATCACCTCAAGAACATGAGAGAGAGAGATCAAACACATAGCTACTCGTACATACCCTCAGCCCCGGGGGAGAACTACTCCCTCCTCGTCATGGAGAGCACCGGGATGATGAAGATGGCCACCGGAGAGGGATTCCCCCCTCCGGTAGGGTGCCGAAACAGGTCTAGATTGGTTTTCGGTTGCTACGGAGGCTTCTGGCGGCGGAACTTCTGATCTATTCTGCTCTCTGATGTTTTTAGGGTATATGGACATATATAGGCGAAAGAAGTCGGTCAGGGGAGCCACAAGGGGCCCACGAGGGTGGGCAGCGCGCCAAGGGGGTAGGGCGCACCTCCCTGCCTCGTGGCTTCCTCGAAGCTTCCCTAACGTCCACTCCAAGTCTCCTGGATTGCTTCCGTTCCAAAAATAATTTCCATGAAGTTTCAGGTCAATTGGACTCCGTTTGATTTTCCTTTTCTTTTATACTCTAAAACAAGGAAAAAACAGAAACTGGCACTGGACTCTATGTTAATAGGTTAGTCCCAAAAATCATATAAAATAGCATATAAATGCATATAAAACATCCAATGTTGATAATATAATAGCATGGAACAATCAAAACTTATAGATACGTTGGAGACGTATCACCCATATCCCCAAGAGGGAGAGCAAGCACGCGCTAAGGGACGTCGATGCCATAGAGCCAGTCGCCCCAAAATTCAACCCATGGTCAGCTTGTCCGATCACCTTCGATCACAGGGACCATCCGACCAGCATCCGTCACGGAGGTTCGGCGCATTAGTCCTCGATCCAATCATCGATGGATTCCACCTTACGCGAGTCCTCATGGACGGCGGCAGCAGCCTTAACCTGCTCTATCAGGACACAATCCGCAAGACGGGTATTGATCCGTCAAGAATCAAGCCCACTAAAACTACCTTTAAAGGAGTGATACCCGTTGTAGAGGCCCGCTGCACAGGCTTAATCACATTGGAAGTGGTGTTCGGCTCAACGGACAACTTCCGCAATGAATACTTGATCTTCGATATCGCCCCCTTACGCAGTGGCTACCACACACTGCTCGGACGAACCGCGTTTGCTCGTTTCAATGCATTCCCACACTACACCTATCTCAAACTCAAGATGCCCGGGCCACGCGGTGTTATAACAGTAAATGGAAACATGGAATGCTCCCTCTGCACTGAGGAGCACACCGCGGCCCTGATAGCAGAAGTACAGGGTGGCCTAATCAAGTCAGCTATTACATCGGCGGCCAAGTCCTCGGACACTGTCAAACGAGTCCGGACTACCCCACCGTACGACAGTCCAGCTCGTCAGGAGCTTGATTAGCAATTCGTCCTCCATCTCATCCCCTACCGAATTGTGGCATATGTACCATGCGTACGTAATTACGCACTAAAAATACCATGGGAAAGGATGGAGGCATAATAAGGAAAATGTCTGCAATACGACTAGGCCCTATTAGGACACTTACATTTCCTTTTTCTTTTCTTTTTATTTTTCCAGGTTCCTTGCAACCCACGTCACCCTTTCGACGGTACCAAGGCCTCTTTCCATGGCCTACTATAAAAACACCGGTTGATGATCCTCTCGAAGGACAATACACCAAGGAGAAAAGCAGCATAGACGCGTGCCAGAGTACCTAAAGGATCCTTAAAGATCACCTCGTCCGCTTTCAGGACGCATGCATGGTTTCCCCTTGTGTTCAGCATGTAAAATAGCCTTGTTGCTTATTGCACTATTTGTATCAATACATTTTGACGTATCAATCAGGTTATAATGGAAATAGTTTTTAGCCCAAACCTACATGGCGTTGGCTCATCTCTTAACATATGTTTCCCTATTTTTGTCTCATTATCATGTACACCTTGGTATGGCCTAAATTTCCAGGGGCTTTATTAAGCCGCGTACATCTTTCAAATATTAAAAAGTCCGAACACTTTAATAGTGCAATTCGGCATCCCAAATATAGCATTATATGCATTGGCTCCGAATCATGTCTTTGGCCAATAGTTGGGTTGCCCGGCTCCTGTGCTTGCTATCTTACGCTCCGTCTGATCAGCTAGGGTAGTAAAGGGAGAACTATTGCGATTGTGTTTCTGGTTCACCCGGACAAACACCTCTGTAGAGAAAGCCAAAAACTGACTGTCATGATGCGGCAAGAGCTGGTCAGCTATTCGGTGACTAAGTATAAATCTTTAGCGATTTTTTCCGCATTATGCGATAGGTCGGCCTCCACCCGGCCGGGCATTCACAGCACCTAAGTTCAGATAATCGAACAATACTAGGGGCTGCGCCCGCACTCCCACTATAAAACTCCTATGGCTAAGTGAGGGCGATAAAGCCGCATAGTCCAATTGCCTGGTTCGCCGCACTAACACCTCCTTCATGGACCAGTACGTTGGGTCAAGTGTGTTTAAGTGTTATCCCAAACACCCCCGTACTACCTACGTGGGGGCTGAAACGGACGACTGGCCAACTCTTAGATATCATAAATAACCGCACAGGAGGAGATATTTTAAAGTAAAATAAGCAATATATCATACATAAGCCTTGTCTTATGATACATGATTGGACAACATAAATACATTCATTCAAAAGTGATGTCCTTCGAACATTGGCCCTCTACAATGTGGGATCCTTTCAGGACATCATCAAAGTACCGCTCCGGCGTGCGATGCTCTTTTCCAGCGGGTGGTCCCTCGGTTGCAAGCTTGATGGCATCCATCTTCGCCCATTGCACCTTGACGTGGGCGAAGGCCATCCGCGCACCTTCAATACAGACCGACCGCTTCACGGCATCAAGCCGAGGGCAGGCGCTGACCAGCCGCTTGACGAGGCCGAAGTAGCTACTGGGCATGGGTTCGGCGGGCCAAAGACGGATTATCAAATCCCTCATGGCCAATTCAGCCACCCTGTGCAGTTCTGTCCATTGCATCAGCTAATCGCTAAGGGGCATAGGATGCTCTGGCGCAAGGTACTGCGACCAGAATAGCTTCTCTGTTGAGCTCCCCTCTTCGGCCCGGAAGAACTCCATGGCATCAGCAACACTCCAGGGCAGGTCCGCAGACACTCCTGGAGAACTCCAAATCCGGGTTAGAAAGATGTACCTTTTCTTTACAAATTTGCTCTGCATGTTAAAGGCCTTACCCGCCGCAATTTGCCTTGCCTCCTGGATCTCCTAGACAGCGCTTTGGGCTTCGGCCCGGGCTTCTTGTGCACTTTGGAGTGCCTTGGCAAGTTCAGAATTTTGCTCCGATCTCTTGCGCTCTAAGGACTCACATTTACCTATGGCATCCTTGAGCTCTTGCTGGACTTCCTCCACCCGATTAAGGCGGGAGGCTCGTTCCTCCTCTGCCTCCTTCTTGGCCTTGGCCAACGCACTCTTGAGGGCCTCGACCTCAGTCGTGTCAGCTGCAAGAATAATTTTGAAACTCATTGAGATGCTACATCATAGCTGGCATTGTTTCATACGTGCTTCGGTATTACATACCTTGCGTTTCTTCTAGCTTCCGCCTTAGCTCGAATGCTTCGGCGACATGGGCAACTGACGCCTGCTTCATAGCCTTGTTGTTCAAACAGATATGTGCGTTAGTTTCCTGCATGAGTTATTAGATCCTCTGTTCGGTTTTCTTTCCAAACACCGAACAGAGTCTCAGGGGCTACTATCAATACACATGCATTCTTTCAAAACATATTGTAAAGCACATACCTCAAAGCCTCTTAAACGGCTGGTGTAGGCTTCGCTCAGTCCGCTTTTCGCGGACTGAACCTTTTCAATCACCGTACCCATAAGGGTACGATGTTCTTCCACAATGGTGGTGCTTTGATGCGCTCTCACCAAAGTGTCCGGCGCCTCCGTATTGACAGAGGTCACCGGTATAGTAGGTGCACCCCTTCTCGTGAAGAGGGTTGCTCCTCTGATTCCGGAACCGTGTGGGTCTCTGGAATGACATTTGGTTGGGGGCCAAGCTGGACATGGCCCCTGTCTCGTGTCTCCATGGGGGTCGGTTCCCCCATGTTCTTGGCAGCCTTCGGCACCTCTCCCTATTCTGGAAGGGTCCTTTGGGACAACACCTCGGTGTTATCCGCGGCAGTGGGGGAGGAAGGTGGTGGAGGCGAATCGCTCTCCATCATGTTCGGACCCAGCGAATTCCTGGAAGAGGAGGATCTCTAGGGAAGGACCTTAACCGGACTGCAACATACAATTTAAATGCATTACAACTATGAGCCAGAAAAGTCAGACATATATATATAAATGTGAGTACTTACGATCTGTCCAGGGGCTTCGGCCTAGGGCACCACTCATCGGCGTCCGACTCGAAGTCATCCGTAAGGGAGGTCCTCCCTCTCTTGGACACTTCTGCCTCTAGATCGGCGGAAGCTTCCCTCTTCTTCTTCTCCCCCTTTGGTGGGGGTCGCTCTCTTCCTCCTCCTCTTCCTCTTCGTCAGGGGAGGAGAGAGTTTATGTGTCTTCGGACACTATGTCTGAGGCACCTTTACGGCGGAGGCCACTCTTGGCCTCGTTTCCCTTCTCCTTGGCCTTCTTTTCTGGTGCCTGGTATGGCGCCTGGACTAGCATTGTCGTCAACAGAGGAATAGCTTTGTCTTTGGGCAGTGGAGCCAGACAGTGAATCCGTTCCGCTTTCTTTGTCCAACCTTGCAAAAGAAAATGGAGAGTTTAGTGTGTTCTGTGGGCTCGCAAAGTAATGTTAC
Source organism: Triticum urartu (assembly GCF_003073215.2). Classification (NCBI taxonomy): domain Eukaryota; kingdom Viridiplantae; phylum Streptophyta; class Magnoliopsida; order Poales; family Poaceae; genus Triticum; species Triticum urartu. The sequence continues at coordinate 232,051,565 of NC_053026.1, forward strand.
CAAAGAACTTACGGGGGTCGCAGCGTGGGTGCTGTCGTAGCCGAGGTCTTTGGTTGTCTCCGGCCATGACTTCTGGTTCTTGTAGAGAATCTTTCGCATGTCTTCGTGCTTCATGCCGAAGAACCGCTGCAGGGTCCGGCGACCGGCTGGGTCGAACGTCCACATGGGCTCTTGACGCGCCTGACAGGGGAGTATCCGGTGGAAGAGCATCACTTGTATCACGCTGGCGAGGCTGGTATTTTTATCTACCATGCTCTGGATGCACTTCTCCAGCATCGTTACCTCATCAGACGATGCCCAGTCCAGGCCCTTGTTGAGCTAGGATGTCAGCCGCATTGGGGGCCCGGACTTGAACTCCGTGGGAGCAACCCATGTGGAGTCACGGGGCTCTCTGACATAGAACCACCCCTGCTGCTGACATAGAACCACCCCTGCTGCCATCTCTTGGCCGTCCACCACTTTTGGCTTCACATTAAAGACCTTGAGCCATAGGCCAAAGTTGGGGGAAACACGGAGGAAGGCCTCGCATACGACGATGAACGCTGAAATGTTGAGGAAAGAATTCGGGGCTAGATCATGAAAATCTAACCCATAGTAGAACATGAGGCCGCAGACGAAAGTATGAAGAGGAAACCCCAGTCCGCGAAGAAAATGAGGGATGAACACTACCCTCTCGTCGGGCTTTGGAGTGGGGATGATTTGCTTTTTGGCTGGAAGACGATGGGTGATTTCCTTGGCCAGATACCCCGCTTCCCGGAGTTCCTTGATGTATTTCTCCGTGATGGAGGAGGCCATCCACTTGCCCTGCACTCTAGATCCAGGCATGGCTGGAGTACTTTCTGGGAACGGGGTGGATCGAAGCTTGAGCGCTGAAGCTTGAGGACGGATGGACTGAGGAAGGGGAAGGCGTGGGGTAAAAAGGGGGAATCTTATCACCTTATAAAGGCAGTAAATACCATGTGTGCCCCATGAGCCTTAAAGTTCGCCTATTTTCAAGGGGTCGTGCGAAATGGCTCGGTTGGGTTTCCCATACCCGTATTGATGAGAATCCCGTAATAAGGGGCACGATCTCTGCTTTGACAAGGCGTGTCGTGGGTGGTTGGGTCTCGAGACGCGAAATGGGAGGTCATAAAACGGTTTGAAATAATAGAATGACCAGGTGTAATGTCTCACTAGTAAAATCTTTGGAGGACAGAACTTATCTGTATTCTAATTTAGAGGAATGACTACTGTGCAGAGCCAGATATAGTACCGACGATCAACTTCTTTGAAGAATTCGGAGAAGGAACCCGCCTTGCAATGCGGAAGACAATCTGCACGCCGGACACATCATCATTGAAGACTGGTTCAGGGGCTACTGAGGGAGTCCTGGATTATGGGGTCCTCGGTTGTCCTGGCTACGTGATGTGGGTCGGACAGATGGGCCGTGAAGATACAAGATAGAAGGCCTTCCGTCGTGTCCCGTGGGACTCTCCTTGGTTTGGAAGGCAAGATTAGCATGTGGTTATGAATATTCCTTTCTCTGTAAACCGACTCTGTACAATCCTAGCCCCCTCCGGTCTCTATATAAACTGGAGGGTTTAGTCCTTAGAAACAATCATAATCATACAGGATAGACATCTAGGGTTTAGCCAATATGATCTCGTGGTAGATCAACTCTTGTAACCCTTATACTCATTAAAGTCAATCAAGCAGGACGTAGGGTATTACCTCCATCAAGAGGGCCTGAACCTGGGTAAACATCATGTCCCTTGTCTCCTGTTACCATCGATCCTTAGACACACAGTTTGGGACCCCCTACCCGAGATCTGCCGGTTTTGACACCGACAGCGGTCGATTTGAGTGATTTCTTCCTCTTGTAGCTCCCTAGGACCATCAGTGGCAATGAAATGGAGCATGGTGGCTGAAGATCTATCTGCTCATTTTCACCATCAATATCCATGCGTGAAGCTAGTTGCTTTTGATTCTGTAGACAGTGGGAGGAAGTTTCTGGCATGTACAGAGAAGGTTAGACCCTCTTTCGTTGTTACAAATCATTTTTAGATGTGATTCAGACACTGTCATGGTCCCAACCCATTCATACCACACCTTCAACCAAACGCATCCTAAGACAGTGTCACAGTTTGTACGTAGTATCTTAAATTTTTGCCATCTCATCAGCGGTGCCATTAGAAAATTATTTGGCACCGCTTCAGCAGTTTGTGTAGCCAACTTTGGTCCAGACATCCGAGTAGCCAACCAGTAAAATACTAAATCTTTATGGCATGAAGGAACTGGGCATCGGAGCAACTACGTGCTCTAGAGTCCGGGTCCCTGTTTTTTTCCGCTGCATCAGCTCGCCAGTGCAGGGCACCGGTGCGAGATGTAGCAACAGTTGTCTTTACCCTAGTTTTGGCATACATAGTGGATGGCCTTAGTGCTAGTAGTTCTATGTTACTAAAATTGTGCATGTACACACCTGTTAGTATCAATTTACTGTCATCCAAATATTGTCGCTATGTTGTTGCAATTATATTTACCTTCCTCATAAAATGTTCAATTTGTTATTTATTGCACATGAGTAAGAACTTGTATCGTCATTGTAGTTAATTATAGCTTCTGATGTTCCTGAATTTGGTTGTTGTCTCAGTACCAATTATTTCATTTGCACATTGATCTTTTTGAGAAGATATGTCATAATTAACATGTTTCTTCAGTTTTTCAAAATAAGCATAGGTGATTTTCTATGTTGCTATAAACCCATTTCCCCTACAATTGCTACTGATCTAGTTTTAAATATTATAGGATGAACGGAAGTGTTCTTACTTGGAGTGGGTTGATCAAGAGTGGCCACAGTCTTTGAAGATGTGGCTAGTGAAGCTCTGGAGCATGTATGAGGAAGAGAACAGGCGTAGGCTTAGAGAAACTGTTGTCAACACTGAAAAATATTTGAAGATGCGGGATAAAAAGTTGAAGGTGAGAATGAGCTCAGATTTTTTAAATTAGACTTTGCTAAGATGGTGTTGGCAAAGGAGGAGGCACTTTCCCAGTTGGCCCGTGCAAAACAGGTTCTTACTAAACTGAAAGCAGAGGTGGATAAGACGAGCCTGGATGATCTCGATTAGGTGAATGAATATATTGTTCTTATGAAGTTGAACTAGCTATATGTTGTACCGTGCTATTTTCATGTAGCTACCGTACTGTGATGTTATAATATATTTATGTGCCTGATATGGAATTGGCAAACAGCTGTTCGATATGAAATATGAATTTACGTAATACTGGAATTATTAATTGTAAACTAATAAACCTGCTAAATGTGTCATGGACCTTTGCAAACGGTTCTAGCAGTAAAAGCGCTTGCGATGGATAGCCCAATGCCACACATTTTTCTTCATCAAATCATGTGTGATATAGTTGATAAAAGCAAACAGTTAACCAAGGCAGACCGTGTGCGATAGTTACACCTTTCACACATAAGCCTAATGTACATATGTACGGAACCGTTTTCCCTGGATTGACTGTGTGGGATGTACATAAGAACGGAAACGTATTCCTTGGATTGACTGTGTGTGATATACATATGAACGAAAATGTTTTTCTGGGATTCACCGTGTGGGATGTACATACCTACGTAAATGATTTTCTCGGATTACCGTGTGGGATGTACATACCTACGAAAATGTTTGGGTTTCGATGCCTCACCCGATCGCACACGGCCTTAGCCTGTGTCCCAGGAGGGCCTATCCCCAATGATTTATGGGTCGTGTGGAAAGGACCCCCCTATCGCCCACACTCACTTGGCGATGGTTCCAAATGCCGTCGCGGAAAGGGGTTAAAAACCGTTTGTTTAGGACCGGCGCGCACCAGTGATTGTGTATATACGGGAACAATCTTGTGATGCAAGGGGTGATATGATACCAATATGATATGGTATGTATGAAATGGATGGTGTAGATCACTAATGTGCACATGTAACGTTTCCAGCAATACTCAAATGGCTAGTCCCAATAGGCAAGTGACGCAAAATGTGCTAGGGGTTATCAGTGCAATGGTAAGGATATACAATGATGTCGTCGAGGTTACCGTCCGTGGCTATGATGAGAGGCGGTGTTCTTGATGTAGAACCGTTCCTAATTAGCCGAAACACCTTAGGAAACGGAAAAACCGCGAACTCAAAATCTCAAATGTCAAATGTTGGTAGCGGGAGTGTGGTGGTGGTTGCGGAAGCTCAATAGGATGGCGGGAATGCAATGATGGGTTTTGAGACACAATGCGGAAATGTAGGGTAAGGTGGTGGACTATACACGGTGTCGGAGTTGGAAACACGGTCCCTAAGTAGCCGAAACACCTTAGGAGACACAACTCACAACACAAACAAAATTTGGTTAAGTTGGGGTGGCGGAAGTGTATGGTGGGCAAGCCTATGCGGAAGTTATGGTGGTGGTTGATAAAGAAGCAATCATTCCTAAGTAGCCTAAAAACCTTAGGAGACTCAAGTCACAAATCAAACAACCACTAATGCTAAGGGGAACAAAATGGGTTAGGTTGCGGAAGGCTATGGTGGTTATGCGGATGATATGGTGGAAGCCCTAGGCAAAGATGCCAAATTGCCAAAAATTTGATGGAGTCAAATGGTATTGGTAGTATTTTTATGGGATGGAGAATATCAATAGCTTCAAAACGAGTTAAAGAATGTCAAAAACGGACCTTGGATGAATTAGTTATGGTCAAAACGGTGAAATACCAAAGGCTGAAATGCCAGGGGCCGGACATCCGGGGTCGGGGCCGGAAATCCGGGACTTGATGTCCAGAACCACGCGCGAATTGTGCTCCAGGAGCCGGATGTCCGGGCCTATGGGCCGGATGTCCGGGAGGGCATATGTCCACTGCTATGGGCCAGATGTCCAGGCTCCAAATCCGAGGATGAACTCGAGGAACTCGATTTTGGGGGCGGAAATTGATGATTTTGGGGGCAAAATTGGAGAGATTTCATGGATGGGAAGTGGGGAAAATTGGGGGAAAGATAGATCTACTCAACACACAACAAATCCATGGATCAAAATCAACAAAACATCTTCAAACCAACAATTCACAAAAAAAAATTGGGAGGCTATTTTGGGTGGGGATTTTTGAATTTAGGACGAAATCAACAAAACAAGGCTAGAAAACAAAGAGGGGAGGCTCCGAAATCGTGATCAACATGGCTCATGATACCAAGATGATGTACGGTGGAACCCTAGATGGCCGATCTTTCATGAAAGGAGCGGATCCCACGATAAACACGAAGAACACAAGGGGAAAACACGAAGGGAAACACAAGAGAAAACACTCAAACCAACAAGGGACGAATACACATATGCTAGATCCGAGTACACATAGAGATCACACGGTCCAAATCCAACAAGGGACGATACATAGGGTAATCGGTTCTTCTCCGTGAGGAGGTCTTGAGGTCTTCCCATTAGGGGTCTTGAATCCAAGTGGATCTTCTCCAAAGAGGTGTCGGTCCCTTGCGATGGAGTAGATCCGGATGGATGAGTGAGGCTCTATCTCATAAATGAGCTATCACAACACTAACCCTAACTAGGATGAGGTGGGGGAGTATATATAGTCTAGGGCCACGAAGGGGTAAGTGGGAGAGAGTTTACATGGGCTCTTGGCCCGCAGCTGCATAGGGGAGCCGGATGTCCGGGCTGGCCGGATGTCCAGCGGCTCGTGAGGAGCTGAATGTCCGGGCCTCTGGCTGGATGTCCGGGCTAGACTTTCCCACTCCTGTGCTCTCTGGATAGATGGGGCCGGATGTCTGGGTGAAGGGGCCGGATGTCGGGGGTGATGGCCGGATGTCCAGGCTATGCTGGTCCTTTTGGGTGCTCTCTGGATAGCCGATGCCATATTTCTGGGGCAACGGCCGGATGTCCGGTTGGTGTAGGAGCCGGATCTTGTTCCTTCTCCTTCCTTTGCTCCCGCACACACTTGGCCTTGGTTCTTGGTCTCTCCATGGTCTCCTCGGGTGTACCTAAGTATGCACAAGGTCCACGCTTGAAGTAGCATCCATGTTTTACATGCGGAAAGGGAAGATTCGGAAAGGAGCGAGTTCACCTTAGGTCCGATGGTGTATGCTCTCATCGTATGGACACTTGTGGCTTGGGGAGTAGTCATAGTGTACATGGGGATGATCGTAGGATGCTCCGCATCATGTATGGAGGTGTGACATCTGATTTTTGGGGTGTCGATTAGGTAGACACGGTGCACATCGACGCTAACACGTGATGCAGGACGGGTACTCACACAATGGTGCTGAAGGTATTCTGAAGAGCAGGGTATTTTTGTGGTTAAACAAGCATCTGACGCAGGGAACGGGATGTGAGCTTTCTCTAACCATGTACAGTACTTTATCTGAAGGGTATAGCAGAGATTTCCTGTTACCTGAACCTTTTATCTGGAATGCATGGACTGTTAGAGGGCTGTAGCCTGTAGATGCACTATGGATTTGCAAATTGGGATCACTCCCATCACCTCAAGAACTGCAGTTAAATTTTTTTGGTTTGGTAAGGCCCTGAAGCATTTTACAAACTATAGTTACAAAATTAATCGTGCCTTTGTTTTCTATTCTTTTCGCAGCCATCAACTTGTCAAAATCATTCAAACAGAAGCAAAATCCTTTGGCCTACAAGGAATAGTAATTGATAGAATATGAATGGTTCATGAATCGTGATAAGCGACACCTATTATCAACCATTGCTGTTAAATTTGAGCATCAACCAGAAATAAGGTGACATTGCCAAAGTGCAGAGTTTTTCCAATTCCTCTTTAATTACTTCTGGTCACGAATCATTTGGTTTTAAAGTGTGAAATATTGCATTGGGGATATCTCTTGTGTAATCGAAGAATATTTTGTCATATGAGTAGTTTTTTTTATTTCAAACCATTAAATTAGAGGATTCAGAATTCCTTGCCAGGGAGACCCTGTTATGTCCATGCTATTGAAGGAAATATTCCATAGAGGCAATAATAAAGGTGTTATTTATATTTCCTTATATCATGATAAATGTTTATTATTCATGCTAGAATTGTATTAACTGGAAACTTAGTACATGTTTGAGTACATAAGACAAACAGAGTGTCCCTAGTATGTCTCTACTTGACTAGCTCGTTAATCAAAGATGGTTAATTTTCCTAGCCATAGACATGTGTTGTCATTTGATGAACGGGATCACATCATTAGGTAATGATGTGATGGACAAGACCCATCCCTTAGCTTAGCACCATGATCGTTTAGTTTATTGCTATTGCTTTCTTCATGACTTATACATGTTCCTATGACTATGAGATTATGCAACCCCCGAATACCAGAGGAACACTTAGTGTGCTATCAAGCGTCACAACATAACTGGGTGATTATAAAGATGCTCTATAGGTGTCTCCGATGGTGTTTGTTAAGTTGCCACAGATCGAGATTAGGATCTATCACTCCGAATGTCAGAGAAGTATCTCTGGGCCCTCTCGGTAATGCTCATCACTATAAGCCTTGCAAGCAATGTGACTAATGAGTTAGTTACGGGATGATGCATTACGGAACGAGTAAAGAGACTTGCCGGTAACAAGATTGAACTAGGTATGATGGTACCAATGATCGAATCTCAGGCAAGTAACATATCGACGTCAAAGGGAACAACGTATGTTGTTATGCGGTTTGACTGATAAAGATCTTTGTCGGTGTCAAAACCGGCGGATCTCGGGTAGGGGGTCCCGAACTGTGCGTCTAAGGCGGATGGTAATAGGAGGCAGGGGACACAATGTTTTACCCAGGTTCGGGCCCTCTTGATGGAGGTAAAACCCTACGTCCTACTTGATTAATATTGATGATATGGGTAGTACAAGAGTAGATCTACCACGAGATCAGAGAGGCTAAACCCTAGAAGCTAGCCTATGGTATGATTGTATGTTGTCCTATGGACTAAAACCCTCCGGTTTATATAGACACTGGAGAGGGCTAGGGTTACACAAGGTCGGTTACAAAGGAGGAGATACACATATTCGTATTGCCTAGCTTGCCTTCCACGCCAAGTAGAGTCCCATCCGGACACGGGACGAAGTCTTCAATCTTGTATCTTCATAGTCTAATAGTCCGGCCAATGGATATAGTCCGGCTGTCTGGAGACCCCTAATACAGGACTCCCTCAGTAGCCCCCGAACCAGGCTTCAATGACGACGAGTCCGGCGCACAGTATTGTCTTCGGCATTGCAAGGCGGGTTCTTCTCCAATTTCCAAGTGTTCGTAAGTAGTATCCGGCCCCATAAATGTTGATCCTCTTGGCTTCTATGCCCAATAAGGGCTATCCCTCACACGTCGAACGAATACGAGGCACCAAGGCATTTTTACATTCGCCCCCTAGCCAGGTAAATAAATTGTCTATTAAAGGGATTGGGATTCTTAGATCCGATCCACACCATCCTCCCCTCAGCGAGAATCCATTAGAGTGTGTTTCGGAAAGATCCATTCCAGCATGGCTGACCTCCGCAGCTCCTCCTCCCGCCCTCGTAGCCCTAAGCTTGGTGATTGGGAGTGGTGTTTAGTCCCACATAGTCGATTGGTCGAACTGCAGACCAAGGGATTTCTCCCTCCGGCTTATATGGTGCCCGTTCGAGCCGGGCTGGCCACCTACAATGGCGGGGAGCAAGCGGAGAACTTTCCCTGTCCCTCCATGGGGGAACGGGTTTGCCTTGTTCCTTACTTACTAAGGGGACTCGGATTTCCAATTCATCCGTTCCTCCGCGGGCTCTTGGAGTTCTACGGCCTCCAATTACACAATCTCACCCCTGCCTCCATTCTACACATCACCGGCTATATTGCTCTCTGCGAGTTGTTCCTGGGTTGCGAGGCTCACTTCGAGCTGTGGAAAAGGCTATTTTGCCTGGTCCCTCGCACACAGAGGGAATCACTTTATCAAGTGGCCGGAGCCGAAGTACGGCGCATCGCCGATACCGGATATCTGTCCGGTACCCTGAAGAAGCCGTCCGAAGAGTGGCCTTCAGAATGGTTTTATATGGAGGACGTTCCCCTTCCGGACCCTGTCCGGCGGGGTCTTCCTGAGTTCAACAATGCTCCTTTGAAGAAGCGCCGAAGTTGGCGCCCATAGAGCCCCCAGGTGGAAGACGACAGAGAAGTCCTCTATCTAATGAACCGGATTAAGGCACTGGCTCATTCAGGATTGACAATAACCGAAGTTATGTCGATTTGCATAATGCGGTGAGTGCAACCACTGCAATACCGTGGGCACCCCTTGTGGTGTTTCAATGGGGAGGATGACGCCACCCGCTATGGGCGTAAGGGTCCGGTCGATGCTGCCGCATTAGCCAAAATTCTGTCTGAACTGTTCAAGGGAGAGGAGGAGGAGTTCACCCGCATCAAACACGAGATGGATTCTCCATGTACAATCCTCCAAGCTGGGTAAGCTATATCCCCTTACTTCCATTTTCCCGCAGTTTTCATTGTAAGTATTCACCTTGCCAATTTGCGGCAGGAACTGCGAAAGGCCATAAAGGAGGTCAGCAGCCCTTCTCCACAACCGGAGGACCCTGACCGGGCCCTCGACTCCAGACTCGAAGAAGATCCGGTTATCTCCGTGGAGCTGATAAACTGGCAGTTCTATCAGTTAAGCTGCGACGATGCCATGGTGGCCATTACGGCCGACTATCCCGGACTGCTCCCTGCATCGCACGTAAGAAAAACCAAAAAGTCCCAACTCAAAAAGGTAGGATCCCCTTTTAGACACTTCACCCACCATATCCACTTGGCATTTTTTACAGGGAAGACATTCGGGACGCCCTGCCGAACCCGCAGCAACGCGCTAACAGGAGGCACCGAAGCCGGGTAGGCCAAAAAGGAAGGCGGTCAGGACGGAGACGCCGGTGCAAAGGTATAACAAACCCCGCTCCGTGGTTGTCGCCTTTCTCGGAATGTAATGACGCTCGTGTTTCTTTAACAAAAAAATGCCCGCCGGAATATGTCCGGCGATGTTGCCGATCATGCTTCCACCAGTCGGGCGCCAGGACCGGACATGGAGGCAGAAGCCGATATGGGGCAGGCACCGGATAATCCCCCTACAGAGGATGCAGATAGGTTATCTTCTACAAACTCAAAAGTGGAAAGCGCCATGAATCATAGGCGCCGCCGGGCCGTACTCCGTGACGCTTGTTTCTCACCAGAGGCGTTTGAAGCATTCAATTCTGGAGAGGCGTACCTTTGTGCCGCTCAAGATGGTCTAGCCAGAGCCACGGATCAGTATGTAAAGGATGTACAGGTGAGTGAATCTGATGATTTATATGTATCAGTAGCCCCTGAGACTTGAAACAGTTAGCAGAACTGTTTTAAGGATCATCTTTATTGTGCAGGTTCTTACAGAGAAGAATACTAGACTGTCCCAAGAGCTGGAGGAATGCAAGCCCCAACTGCGGGCCGCTGTTGCCGCATTGCAGGAACAGAAAAAGCCTCCCGCTGGTAACATTTTAAAGAATGATGGTTACCATATAGTGCACGACGTGACTGCAGATCTAACAATATATTTTGCAGATGAATCCGGAGAAAATCCGGTGGACCAGCATGTTGTGCGGCAGCTAGAGGCTGGCAAACGCGTGTTGACTGAGGTTAGGCGGGAGAAAAACAATCTCCAAGACGCCAATATAAAGCTAAACGTGGAACTAAAAGACGTTCGGGGCCAGCTTGCAGACTCCGAGAACGAGAATAAGAGGCTTCGGCCCAGTATTTACAATATGTGCTTGAACGAATCCTGTTTGAAGGTATTTGGCAAAGAAGCCGACTAACAGCGTATGTCTGTAGGTATGCTGACGGGTCGTCCCACGGGGCAAATGCCCGGGTCTGCGGGTGATCTTCTGTCTGAGCTGTCACATCTGCACGAACAAGTTCGGTAGGTGATGCAGGGTGTTGCCCAGGCCTTGTGGCCGTCCGTCTCCCTGCCAAAGGGCGTTGCGGAGCTTGCGGAGAAGCCCAAAGGAGTGCGGTGGTGCTTCCGATTATGGAAGATATCAGCCTGCCGACAGGGTGCCAGAGAAGCCTAGGCCATGGTGAAGACGCGGTATACCAAAGTAGACCCAAATCACATGGCCGAGGTCGGACCTGTGGGGCCCGACGGAAAAGAGATCCCCGTTAGCTTAGTTTATGGGCAAGTAGAATTAGCCGCAAACTATTCCCAACAGGATTGTAAGCTAGACCGCCTGTTGGATGGTATAGAAGAAGAATGTAGTCAGTCTGCAAGACTATGTAATTGAACTGACATGTATAATGCCTTCTAGCCGGATTGTAGATCAGTTGTCGTTGCGAACCTTTTCGCTTCAGCCTCCGGGCCCAATAGTCCGGAGTGTATTCGAATACCTGCTCAGTTATACAAGAACCGGGGTATGCATGAAGACCAGGCGTAGGGGTCATTAGTGCTTTATCAGACAAGTGCCCAACTAGTTATGTTATATTACATGGGTAGTAAGAAACATCTTCCAGGGAGAATAGTTCCGTTAAGGGTTCCTTTCCCTGGGTAAGCATGCCCTAAAGTGCATGTCCGGACTACGATAGGAAACGCAGGAAAAAACATCTGGGGGCAGATATGAAAAATAAAAATCATCTTTTGTTCACCGACCGAATATTCCCTTAAGAACGCTAGCTTTCGGCTCCACCCAGTCTGAGGTACACATCCGGCTGATCCGGCAGTAACAATCGCAGAGGTGCTCCCCTTATGCCCTAGCCGAATTAACGGGAACGTAGGGCATAAATACAAGAGCCAGGCAACCCAGCTTGGCCAAAACTTAAGTCATATCGATGCATATAATGGTGAAAAAAGGTACATGTGGAAGTATAACACATGTGTTGGGCATGAAGCACGGATAAATAATTTAAGCTTCTGTGAAAGAAGCCCCCAGGTATGAAGAGTGCGGCTAGCACATCTGTAATGTGCAAACGAGGCACAAGGTGACCCTTGAAGGCCTAGAGAAATAAGAAAAGAAAGAAAGAAAGGAAAACAAGACAGATAATATATATGCGAAAAATGGACAAAGGGAGGGGACTAACATAGAGTCCGGTGCTAGGCGTAGAATCCTCGGAGCCTGGCCGCGTTCCATGGGTTCGGCTTGAGTCGACTAGTCGATGCATCCCGCAGTCGGTACGCTCCACCAGTCAGAACATGGTCAATAATGAAGGGACCTTCCCATTTGGGCTCGAGTTTGTTCTTTTTCTTATCCGGCAGGCGTAGAACTAGTTCACCAATGTTATAAGTTTTGGCCCGTACTTCTCTGCTTTGGTATCTGCGAGCCTGTTGCTAATAAAATGCGGAACGGGCTTTCGCTACGTCGTGCTCCTCCTCCAAGGTGTCCAGACTGTCCTGCCGATCGAGCTCGGCTTCTCTTTCTTCATACATGCGCACTCTAGGTGAGTCATGAATTATGTCATAGGGCAAGACTGCCTCTGCGCCGTACACCATAAAGAAGGGTGTATATCCGGTACTATGATTCGGCGTGGTCCGCAACCCCCAGAGTACGGAGTCGAGCTCCTATACCCAGTGCGTGTTAGACTCCATTATGGAACGCACTAATCTAGGTTTAATGCCGCTCATTATAAGGCCGTTTGCTCGCTCGACTTGACCGTTGGTTTGTGGGTGTTAGACAGAGGCATAATCGAGCTTGATGCCCATTTTGCTACACCAAAGTTTTACCTCGTCGGCCATGAAGTTCATGCCATTATCAGTGATGATGTTGTGGGGGACTCCATAATGGTGTACAATCCCGGATATGAAATATATCACCGGTCCGGATTCGGCTGTTTTAACCGGTTTGGCCTCTATCCATTTGGTGAATTTATCCACCATGACCAATAAGTATTTTTTCTTGTGGGTTCCCCCTTTAAGGAGTCCAACCATGTCAAGCCCCCAGACCGCAAAGGGCCATGTGATGGGGATTGTTTGGAGGGCGGTGGGTGGCATGTGGCTTTGATTTGCAAAGAGCTGGCAACCGGCGCAACGTTGGACCAAGTCCTGTGCATCTGCCTGGGCAGTTGGCCAATAGAATCATGTACGGAAGGCCTTGCTTACAAGAGCTCGGGTTGCGGCGTGATGACCGCCGAGCCCGGCATGAATTTCTGCCAAAAGATTCCGCCCTTCCTCTTCGGAGATGCACCTTTGAAGGACTCCGGTAGTGCTTTTTTTGTACAATTCTCCCTCATGGACCCTGTAGGCCTTGGATCGCCGCACTATGCAGCGTGCCTCATTTTGGTCCTCCGGAAGTTCCTGTCTAGTTAGGTAGGCCAGGAATGGTTCTGTCCACGGGGCAATAATGGCCATTATTTCGTGGGCTGGAGGTGTTATTTCGGTGGCGGAGCCTCTGATTGTGTCAGAGAGTTCGGTATCAGGTATTTTGGCCGGGTCCGGACTGTTGTTACCGATGTCCCCTTCCCATACTACGGATGGCTTGAAAAGCCTTTCCAAAAATTTGTTGGGGGGGACCGCATCGCGTTTTGCGCCGATGCGGGCGAGGATATCCGCCGCATGATTGTTTTCCTGAGCCACATGGTGAAATTTGAGCCCCTCGAACCGAGCTGACATTTTTAGGATGGCGTTTTGATAGGCCGCCATTTTCGGATACTTGGCGTCAAAATCTCCATTTATTTGGGATATTGCGAGGTTTGAATCCCCATGCACCTCCAGGCGTTGAATGCCCATGGAGACTGCCATCCGAAGACCATGCAACAGTGCTTCGTATTCGGCTGCATTGTTGGAGTCTGTATACAATATTTGCAGTATGTACCAAATGGTATCTCCGGTTGGGGACATCAGAATGATGCCAACCCCTAGATCGGCCAGCATTTTAGAACCGTCGAAGTGCATGATCCAATTGGAGTATGCGCCGTACTCTTTAGGGAGTTAGGCCTCCGTCCATTCGGCGACGAAGTCGGCCAGTACTTGCGATTTAATGGCTCGGCGAGGTTTATATGTTATGTCGAATGGGAGGAGCTCAATGGCCCATTTGGCAATCCGGCCCGTAGCGTCGCGGTTGTTGATAATATCATTAAGTGGCACTTTCGAGGCTACTGTAATCAAACACTCTTTGTCGGATTTCGGGTTCTGGCAGACCCTTGAGGTTCGAACACTCGGGTGCGCGCGGAGCTTTCGTCTCCTACCTACCTGCACCCCTCCGCCTCGCTAGGATCTAAACTAAGGAAAGAACAACACAAGAGACACAGGGTTTATACTGGTTCGGGCCACCGTTGTGGTGTAATACCCTACTCCAGTGTTTGGTGTGGTGGATTGCCTCTTGGGCTGATGATGATGAACAATACAAGGAAGAACAGCCTCGCGAGGGTCTGTTCTTGGCTGGGGCGATGAACTGCTGGGAGGAGCCCAGTCACCCTTCTCTCTCTCTCTCTATCTGATCTAAACCCCTCTCTCAAGAGCCTCCTTCTCCGAACCCCTCAGCTCTCTGTCCCTGTGTGTGTTCGTGTATCTTGCGGGTGGCTGATCCTATTTATAGAGGCCCTGGTCCTCTTCCCAAATATCGAGCGGGAAGGGAGCCAACAATGGCGGGCTAATTTGAAGGGGGACAGCTAGTACTAGCTACCCTGACAAAAGTAGTCTTCGCCTGCGCAAAGCTCTGGTGATGATGCCGTCTTGGGCTCCACGGTGACCTCTGTCTCGTAGTCCTCCTGGCCTTGGTCTCGTTGCACCGAAATGGCAACCTTTGCCTGATGCCTCGGTACTCCGCGGCTGCGCTTGCCCCCTTTGCACCAAAGAGGAAAGGAGGACACTGCGCGGGCTGGCACCCGCCTGGCGCCCTCGGTCGTCATGGCTTGCGTCACGGGCACCTCGTGAGGTACCCCGCCTTGATCTCTCCTCCTCCTCGTGAGCCAGCCTGACGAGGCCGCGCCTGAGGAAGCTCTGCGTCGTCCGCCCCGCGAGGCTTGGCCCCTCGCGAGGGTCTTGGGTTTCTGTTGGTGAAGATGGGCCGCGCTGGGCCCCCCTTTTGAGCCACGCCGCAGGCCGCAGGCAGGCAAGTCTGGGGACCCCCGTTCCCAGAACACCGACAGTAGCCCCCGGGCCCAAGGCGCGCCCGGACTTGGCCGTGCAGGGAGGCGGAAGGGCAAGAGCGAAGCGTCGCGGGCCCTAACAGTCTGTGGCCTTGGGCGCCGCGTGGCGGTTGATTGGACGTGGACGCCTTAGCAACCGCGTGAGTTGATTAAGGAGCGGCACCCACCTAGGCTTTGCTCCTTGCTTTCCCCGGTTGCTGCTCAGATCCCCTTTCTTGCGCCTCTCCTTCCTTCCATCAAAATTTCCAGATCCGCTCTGACCATGTGACCTAGGAAGCCATGGCGCCTCGCCAGCCCCCGGATGTAGCTTGGTACTCATCCGCCCTGGACCCGCCGAACGTGTCGAAGGCGAGCCTTGCTCGGTTGCGCCGGATGGCGACGGCGCGGGGCGTCAACGGGGCGAAGGTGTTTAAAGCCGGCTCCGCCACCCCTTAGGGTCAAGGGAGCACCTTCTATCCACTCTTCGTAAGTGCCATTGCTGCTGGCCTGGTGCCTCCCTTCTCCGAGTTCTTCTTCTCTGTCCTCCGCCACTATAAGCTGCAAGCCCTGCATCTCCACCCCAACTCCGTCCTTCTCCTGGCAATCTTCGCCTATTACTGCGAGGCTCACGTAGTGGTGCAGCCCTCAGTGGCCTTGCTGCGCCGCTACTTCTACCTTCGGACCTCTCGTGGTACTGCTTCCGCGTGCACGAGCTTCGTCGTGTACGGTGGCGCCATTGCCGTTTCGAACCCCGGGAAAAGGATCGAGAGCTTCAGGAGCAAGTGGGTCTTGGTGGATGCTGGGCGCATCCATCCTCAGCTGATCTTGCCAATGGAGCAGCCCATGAGCTCCAGCGATTGGGGTCGAGCGGAGCTCATGGACCCCCGCGCGAAGCTGTTGTTGGAGAAGATGGATGCGGATCTGAGGCCGGCCAATATGGCGGTAGCGAAGCTGACCGGCGTGTCGCTGCTGAGGGAATTCCTGGAGCACCAGCTAGCTCCGCTTCGGCAGTACTCGCTTCCGATGTGGAGGCCCCGTCCGAGCCCCGCGACCTTAGCCGACGGAGATCTGGCTGCTGTCCTCCAATCTCTGGTCCGGGGCGATGTGGCGAGGTCAGCGGGCGCTCCTACGCCCTTGTTCCTCCGCGACGATTGGGAGCAGGTAGTGGAGTCCATGCCCGTCTTCAACGGGGATGGGCCCGTGCCCACGGAAACTCCCGAGGAACCGGTGGACGTGCCCTCCGACGACTCCAGCGAAGAGGAGGAAGGAGGGGAGCGGGGAAAAGGGCCTGACTCCGAGGCGACTGACAGAGAGTCGAGGGCTCCCCTCCCCCGGCACAGGTACCGTGTTCTCCGCCTCTCTCCGAGCGATGACGACGAGGATGACAATGAAGACGACGACGAGTAGGACGACGGGAGCTCACCCCCGATCCTGAAGAAGGACAGGACCGGGCTGATCTCCCGAGGGTCTGCCCCGGCCCCAGGGCAGACCGCAGATGCACCTTCCGCCTCCATGCTTCCCGAGGTTGACCCTTCCAGCCGGCTTTCAGGCTTCAAATTTGGCTGGAGGCCGCTTGAGCTCACTAGCGACGACCCGTAAGCATTCGATTCCTGTCTTTATCTCTTGCTCTGCTTCTGAGGCTTGACGTCCGCATCTCTTGGATAGGCTGGCGCCCGCAGCAAAGAAGCCGAAGGGGGCTCCCGAGGTTCCATCCGTGGCAGCGCTCCTGCCCGCGAAGGAGGGTGATCGCGACGCACAGGCTTCTCCTGCCCGGTCATCCTCGCGAGGCTTGGCTGAGCCGGCTGGGGCGAGCTAAGCCCCCATGGCCCAAGTGGCTCTCGAGGTGCTCTCGCCTTCCACCGCCACCATAGCTGTCGGGGCGCGGCAGACTCCGCCTCAGGATGCTGCGGCCGCGCTGCCGCCTTCTCCTCCTACTCCACCGGATGCTATCTCTCTGACTCCTTCTGCCGTTCTGGATTGTGCTGTTGCTGAGCTAGACCGACTGCGGCAGGATCTTCTTGGCACCGACCCCCGCTTGGTGGCCGGGCGCTTGGAGCTAGCTTCAGGATGGGTTCGCTCCGACGCTTTGATTCAGGCGGCGCTGGTCCAGGCCTCGACGGCATGCGACGAGGAGAAGCAGGCCGTCCTTGAGGCGAAGGCTGCTCGTGACGCAACCCTGGGGGAGGTGGTCGACGTCCGTGGACGTTGCATGGCGCTGGAGGGCGAACTGCAAGATTTGCGGGACCAGCTCGCGAACGAGGTCTGCCTTCGCCAAGAGCAGGAAGAAGGCGTGAAGGCTCGCGAGGCGGCTCTCGAGGTGAGGGAGGTCAAGCTCAAGAAACGCCGCGACCGCCTAGGCGTGCTGGAGCAGGAGTTGGGGGCGAGGAAGGCCAAGCTGGACGACGAGGCCCTGGTTCTTGCCGAGGACCACGTGGCCTTCACGGAGATGGAGGCGAGGGCTCGCTCCTCACTGAGGACGCTTTACGACAGCGGCCTGGAGAGCCCACTAGCTGGCTCCGAGGACGGCCCCGCCAAGCTGCTTCCCTTCCTTGTTCACGCTCTTGAAGATGTCGCCCTTGGCCTTGGCCCCACGGCCGAGGCCGAGGCGCGTGTCCTATCTTCTGTAGCACTGACGCGGGTCCTCACCCACATCTACCTTCGCGATCCCAGTGTCGACCTCGACAGCCTGCTGGAGCCAGTGAGCGGCGAGCGTGCCGCTGCCGCTGCCGAGGCCGTGAAGGGTCGCACAGAGGCCCTGCTGGGGAAGTTCCGGGCCTTCAGCACCAAGCCGAAGCAAGGCGCTGCCGACTCCACCACTCCGTGAGGCGTGCCCGATCCGCGCTGCTCCACCGCCGACAAGTGACTCCGTCGCGGCTCCTGTCCTGCCTTTAATTCCTGCACATGTATCATGCCTCGGGGAGGCGTTTAAACTTGCGTTTGGCATTGAGATAAAAGTGTGGACTGTAATATTTGCTTTTGAATTCCTTGAAATTTGCGCCTTTCCTTCCTACTTGCTTCTGTTCTACGTCGGCAGAGCCCGGCCCCGCGCATGCCTCACCCAGCGTTGGTCCCGACCGGAAACCAGGACGGGGCCAAGGAGTGAGGGGCCACGTGACAAGTTAGGCTCCTGAGTCGCGATGCTCAGGAGTCCCCCTTGGCGCATGAACAGCAGGTAGGAAGATGTGATGCGGGTGGATCTACCGTTCTATGTCTGCAGAGCCCCGCCGCGCGCGTGCCTCACCCAGCGTTGGTCCCGACCGGAAACCAGGACGGGGCGACGGAGTGATGGGCTATGTGACCAGTTAGGCTCCTGAGTCGCAATGCTCAGGAGTCCCCCTTGACGCTCAAACGGCCTTCGTACCTTGGCTCCGCTCGGGGAGAGACGCGCGACGAACCAGGCCCGGGGACCTGGCTGGGCGGCGTGCGTCTGGGTATGACCCAGGCGCAGCCCCCGTGCCCAGCCCCCTCGCGCGGCACTCCCGAGGGTAGGCATTACGATGAGGCTAGACACTGAGCTCTGGGCTCCCTGAGGTTGATGCGGCCTGGGGGCCACCCTCAGTTGTTTATCAACAGCGTGGAGCATAGAGCTACCGTATGTGTACGGGCATAGCCGCTCCTCGGCAGTGTCGTCAGCCAGCGCGGAGCATGGTGCTTCCACTGGTACGTGGGAGGGGGCCCCCTTCAGGAGGAGCCCCCGGGGCGTGTACAGCCCCGCCCTGACACGTGGCTGGCACGGTAGGGCCTCGCGAGGTGTATCTGGGCACCCGTGAGCCAGCGCGGGACTCACGGGGCCCTACCTCTAGGCGGGTTGCGCCTGGCACTGGGCCTTATCTTGTGATATGTCCCTGCAAATTTGGTTAGATGTCGGCATTCTACGTCCTCGGGTCCCGGCCCTCGAGCTGGTCTCAGCCGTCGCTAGTATGCCAGGTCGCGATGCCATGGACAAGGCCAGAGGGTGAGGGCTGGAGAGCCAGTAAGAGCCCTGAGTCGCGATGCTCAGGTACCCCCCCTTTAACGTGCAAGTGGTCGGCATGGAGAAGAAGAGGTGCCGTGGACCGGCATCAAATAATCAAGCATGGTGGGTCTAACGCATAATCGGAAATAAACGCAAATGGGATACATGCCACTGGGCCTAGCCCGAGCCGCTTGGGGATCATGCAACCTGAGGGGCGCCCCCAACAAGGTAAGCTAACAACATGGAATAAAAAAGGGATACACGCCGCAGGGACGGACCCATGTGGCCTGGGAATAATGCAGCCCTAGGGGGGTGCTCCCAGCTGGAAGTAAAACTAGAAAGGTGTTACCGATGATGTTGAGGACAAAGGAGCGTTGATGTAGCAGGCTCGGTGGGCTGCGGGAGCCGATCCTCATGAGCCCCCAGGCCCAGGGGCCTCGGGAGGCTCCGGAGGCGCTGGCGGCTCCTCGCGGGCCATCTCCATCCCTGCCAGGGCAGCGGAACGCCTGGCCTCTTGTGCCTCCATGATGCTCCTCATGAGGCGCTGGTACGCGTCTGCCGCGCTCGGCAAGCCGTAAGGCATGCGAACGTAGCTGTGGGGTGGGCCTCCGCAGCGCCCCACTCGCGAGGGCCAGAGGCGCTCCAGAGAGGCGACTCGGTTGAGCCCTGGTATGTCGATGCAGATGCGTAGCTCACCATCCTCGCCTGGATGGGGAGCCACTGCTGGTAGGCGGCGGCCGCCTTTCATGACTCTTGACTCCTGTAGCTCCTGAACGGCCTTGCTGATGAACTCCTGAGGGTCTGGATCTCCTTGCCTTGCTCCTTCTTGAGGGAAACGTGCTTCGAAACACGCCTCCATGTGGTGCCCAAGCGCCTCCCTCGTGACCCTAGCTAGGTCGGTGGCCCTCCAGGGGAGAGCCCCCGAGCCCTGCCTGAGGAGGGCGCCGGGCGCGCTTTCCTATGCGGTGGAAGGAGGTTCCCCCTGAGCAGGCGCGGGCCCAGAGGGGCCTACCTCCTGAGTGGTCGGGCCGGACGATGTCTTCTTCTTCTTAGGGGCTGTCTCGGGAGGCCTCATGCTTCCACGATCCGGGTCTTCCAGTGACGCGTCCTGAAAGGCTCGTTCCAGGGAACACACCGCGTCCTTCTCTTCACAGGGTACCGTGATGACTCCGCCGCTTCCTGGTATCTTGAGGACGTTGTAGCCGTGGTGAGTTACGGCCATGAACTTGGCCAGCGCTGGGTACCCAAGGATGGCGTTGTACGGCAGGCGAATGTGAGCGACGTCGAAGTCGATGAGCTCGGTGCGGTAGTTGTCGCGTGCCCCGAAGGTGACAGGGAGGCGGACCTGCCCAATCGGGACTGTGGAGCCGTCGGTGATACCGGAGAAAGGCTTGGTTGGCTGAAGCTGGCTGTAGGGCACTTGGAGGTTGTTGAATGTTTCCACGGACAGGACGTTGAGCCCTGCCCCGCCATCGATGAGGGTCTTGGTGACCACGACGTTGCTGATGATTGGGGAACAAAGCATCGGGAGGACTCCGGCTGTAGCCACATGCTTGAGCTGATCTGCCGAGCTGAACGTGATGGCGCATGCCGACCACCTGAGAGGGCATGTGGCTTCGAGCCTGGGGAGGACTGCGTTCACTTCGCGGGCGAACTGCTTGAAGATGCGCTGAGAGGCTGGGGCTTGTGCCCCGCCCAGGATGCGGGCGATCGCGCGCGGCTCCTGGAAGCCCCCAGCCCCCTTGTCCTGGTGGCGGTCCTCGTTCGTCCTTGGCTGCGGCGGCAGCGGTGGGAGGCATGCGTTGCCTTGCGGGCGATCCTCGCGAGGCTGATCCCTCCAGTCCCCCTTGCGAGGCTGATCTCTCCAGCCTCCCTCGCAAGGTGGGTCTTGCCAGCGATCCTTGCGAGGTTGGTCGCGGCACCCTTGGCGCGGGCCACGGTCTTCCCAGCGTCCTGCGTTCCTTCCTCCTCCTCGGCCGTAGCCCCGGCCACTGCGGTCAGGGCGACGGCCGATCCTTCCTTCTCGCACGGCTCGGAGCTCTTGACATTCGTTGGTGTTGTGGGTGTGGAGGTCGTGGTACACACAGTACCGGCCGCCCTTGGAAGGTTCGGGCTGATCTCTGCCTTGCTTGGTGTCTGGTTCTACCGTGAGCACGGCAGCCCCCTTGCGCTTCACATCCTTGGCCTTGGGCTTCTTCTCTTCTGGGTCCGCGGCAGGCAGCTAGAGGAGGGAGAGACGCCCTTCCTCGGCCCTGGTGCACTTGGTTGCCAGGTTGAACAGCTCCAAGGAAGTGCACAGGTCTTCATGCATCGCCAACTCCTCCTTCATTTTGACGTCGCGCACGCCGTCGGAGAAGGCCGAGATGATGGCCTCCTCGGTCACCTTGGGAATCTTGAGGCGCGCGTTGTTGAAGCGCTGGATGTACTTCTGCAGGGTCTCCCCGGGCTGTTGCTTGATGCGGCGCATGTCGCTTACGGCGGGTGGCCGGTCGCGAGTACCTTGGAAGTTGGCGATGAAGCGGGTGCGCATCTCATCCCAGGAGGAGATTGTGCCTGGAGCCAGGTTCAGGAGCCAGGTGCGGGCCCCGTCCTTGAGGGCCATGGGGAACCAGTTCGCCATGACTTCTCGTCTCCATTGGCAGCTTCAATGCCCAGCTCGTAGAGCTGGAGGAACTCCGCAGGGTCAGCCATGCCGTCGTAGCGAGGAGGCAAGTCCAGCTTGAACTTGCCGGGCCACGCGATGCTGCGTAGCTCGGCGGTGAAGGCGTGGCAGCCTGCTGTGGACACGGGAGGTCTTGGATGCCGGGGAGCTGGGTCTTGCATGTCCCCACGCGCTGCAGCCGGGAGCAGCGCGGGGTCTTGACGTGCAGGAGCAGGAGCATGGTCGCGACGTGCTGAGCAGGGAGCGCCCGGGCAGCGTCTTGCGGGCGAGGGACTTCTTGACAGCTCTGCTCTTGCCGCGCTGGCACCTGACGGAGCGGGTTCCGCCCAGGGGCCACGCGCCTTGGAGCCATGGCGCCTTCCTGAGGAGGAGGCGGCCGGGGCGCCGCTGGAGCTTCATTGCCCGCGCGGGGCGGGGTGCGGTGTAGCGGAACAGACGGCGCAGGAGAGCCCCCTGCGGCGCGGATGAGCTCGGCGACGCAGTCGAGCCATTCTTCATAGACGTCGTCAACGGGACGGTAGCAGGAGCTCGTTCGCCGCAATGAGTGCAGCCCGAGCCTCCATGGGCGCGCGGAGCGCGTGGGACGAAGAACCAGCTGGGGTGAGCGAGGGAGTTGCGGTGCGGCCGTCTTGCCGCACGGACGGATGCTGGGATGATGCTTGCTGCTCGTCCCCCGCCGGGTCGGTGGCAGCGTTGACGGCAGGTGACGGGGAACGGCAAGGACGCCCGCCGACAGGGGCCGTCTGGGCGACGCGGGAAGCGAGCGCAGCCCTGCGCTCGGCGCGGGCCCAACGAGCGTCAGACATGAGCGTGATGGTCGGAGGAGAACGGGGTGGTGGAAGACGAATCCTGGCGCACCCCTACCTGGCGCGCCAAATGTCGGATTTCGGGTTCCGGCAGACCCTTGAGGTTCGAACACTAGGGTGCGCGTGGAGCTTTTGTCTCCTACCTACCTACACCCCTCCGCCTCGCTATGATCTAAACTAAGGAAAGAACAGCACAGGAGACACAGGGTTTATACTGGTTCGGGCCACCGTTGTGGTGTAATACCCTACTCTAGTGTGTGGTGTGGTGGATTGCCTCTTGGGCTGATGATGATGAACAATACAAGGAAGAACAGCCTCGCGAGGGTCTGTTCTTGGCTAGGGCGATGAACTACTGGGAGGAGCTCAGTCACCCTTCTCTCTCTCTATTTGATCTAAACCCCTCTCTCAAGAGCCTCCTTCTCCGAACCCCTCAGCTCTCTGTCCCTGTGTGTGTCCGTGTATCTTGCGAGTGGATGATCCTATTTATAGAGGCCCTGGTCCTCTTCCCAAATATCGAGCGGGAAGGGAGCCAACAATGGCGGGCTAATTTGAAGGGGGACAGCTAGTACTAGCTACCCTGACAAAAGTAGTCTTCGCCTGCGCAAAGCTCTGGTGATGATGCCGTCTTGGGCTCCACGGTGACCTCCGTCTCGTAGTCCTCCTGGCCTTGGTCTCGTTGCACCGAAATGGCAACCTTTGCCTGATGCCTCGGTACTCCGCGGCTGCGCTTGCCCCCTTTGCACCAAAGAGGAAAGGAGGACACTGCGCGGGCTGGCACCCGCCTGGCGCCCTCGGTCGTCATGGCTTGCGTCACGGGCACCTCGTGAGGTACCCCGCCTTGATCTCTCCTCCTCCTCGTGAGCCAGCCTGACGAGGCCGCGCCTGAGGAAGCTCCGCGTCGTCCGCCCCGCGAGGCTTGGCCCCTCGCGAGGGTCTTGGGTTTGTGTTGGTGAAGATGGGTCGCGCTGGGCCCCCCTTTTGAGCCACGCCGCAGGCGGCAGGCAGGCAAGTCTGGGGACCCCCGTTCCCAGAACGCCGACACTCTTGAAAGTAGTATCGCAGTTTCCGCGATGCCATGAATACCGCATATGCTATCTTTTGGTAATGCGGGTACCGTGATTTGCATGGAGTGAGGATAGTGGATACATAGTATACCGACTTTTGAAGAGGGAATTTGTGTCCGCCTGCTTCCCGTTCGACAACGAGCACCGCGCTTACAACTTGATGAGTTGCCACAATGTACAACATCATTGGTTCACCGATGTTTGGCGCGGCCAGGATCGGGTTGGTTGCCAGAATGGCCTTTATTTCTTCCAATCCGGCTGTGGTCGCGTCCGTCCACTCGAAGTGTTCAGTGCGCCGAAGGAGGCGATAAAGGGGTAAAGCCTTTTCTCCTAAGCGGGAGATAAAGCGGCTTAGAGCCGCCACGCATCTAGTTAACTTCTGGATTTGTTTGAGGTCTATTGGGGTAGCCAACTGTGACAAAGCTCGGATTTTGGCCGGATTAGCTTCAATACCTCTACTGGAGACAATGAATCCAGGAGGTTTCCGGCTGGTACGCCGAAAACGCATTTTTCCGGATTGAGCTTGATGTCATATGTTCGGAGGTTGTCGAATGTGAGCCTCAAGTCGTCTATCAAAGAGTCGACGTGTTTGGTTTTGACAACCACATCGTCTAAGTATGCCTCTACTGTTTTGCCAATTTGTTTCTCCAGACATGTCTGAATCATGCGCTGATATGTTGCGCCGGCGTTTTTGAGCCCAAAAGGCATTGTGTTGAAACAGAAGGGACCGTATGGTGTGATGAATGCCATTGCAGCTTGGTCGGACTCCGCCATCTTGATTTGGTGGTAACCGGAGTATGCGTCGAGGAAACACAATGACTCGTGTCCTGCGGTAGCGTCAATGATTTGATCGATGCGTGGGAGGGGGAAGGGATCCTTTGGGCAAGCTTTATTGAGGTCTTTGAAATCGATGCAAAGGCGCCCAGATTTGTCCTTGTTTGGTACCATCACCAGGTTTGCTAGGCGTTCCGGATGTTTTATTTCTCTGATGAATCCGGCCTCCAATAACTTGGCTAGTTCTTCTCCCATGGCCTGTCTCTTAGGTTCGGAGAAACACCGAAGAGCTTGCTTGACCGGCTTGAATCCCTTTAGGATATTGAGGCTATGCTCGGCCAGCCTGCGTGGGATTCCTAGCATGTCTGAGGGATGCCAGGCGAATATGTCCCAATTCTCGCGCAGGAACTCTCGTAGTGCGGCATCCACAGCAGGGTTTAACTGTGCCCCGATGGAGGCTGTTTTTGTAGGGTCCGTTGGGTGGACTTGGAATTCGACTATTTCATCCGCTGGTTTAAAAGAGGTGGACTTGGATCTCTTGTCGAGTATCACGTCGTCCCTGTCCACTATGGAGCGTAGCGTGGTTAATTCCTCGGCCGAGAGGGCTTCGGATAATGCCTCGAGGGCCAATGCGGATGTTTTGTTTTCGGCGCGGAGTGCTGTGTCCGGATCACTGGCGAGAGTGATGATTCTGTTGGGCCCGGGCATTTTAAGCTTCATGTACCCGTAATGGGGTATGGATTGGAAGATTGTGAATGCCTCCCGTCCTAAAAGAGCGTGATAGCCACTGCTGAACGGGGCCACTTGGAATGTAATTTCTTCGGACCTGTAATTATCCGGCGTGCCGAATACCACATCTAGTGTGATTTTCCTAGCACAACATGCTTCCTGACTGGGGATAATTCCTCTAAAGGTTGTGCTACTTTGCTCGATGCGGTTCTAGTCTATTTCCATCTTTTGAAGAGTTTCCTCATAGATGAGGTTTAGTCTGCTGCCGCCGTCCATGAGTACTTTGGTGAGTCGAAAGTTGTCCACGATTGGACTGAGGACCAGTGCGACTGGTGCTCGGGCTGTTCGGAATTTAGGTTCATCACTGGCATTGAAGGTAATAGCCGTGTCAGTCCATGGATTTGTTGCTGCTACGTGGCAGATTTCGGCCATGCTGCGGAGTGTTCGCTTGCGCCTATTATTTGACGCAATGGTCTCGAACACTGTTAACACCGTATTGTTATCCATTGGATGGTGCTCTGTGGTATGTGGAATAAGAAGATCCTCACCACTTTTGGCCACCTGCCGGAGTATCCAACATGCTCTAAGGCTGTGCGTTGGTATTATATCCACTGTGTAATGAATTTTGCAGGGTCCGTTGAGCCATCCCTCCAGTACGGTTCCTTGCCCTGTAGAGGGTTTTTGCTTTTTGCTAGTTAACCCGGGTGTATTGTGATAATGCACCCTTTTATTTCGGACTGGATTTTGTGTTCAGGGCCGGATTATCCCAAAAGTTTGTTTCGGTTTTCCGGGCACTTTCCATCGCATAGTACTTTCGTACTATGGACGCCAAGTCAGCGAAGCGTGTTATCTCACGGCGGTTTATGGCGTTAAGGATTCCCTTGCCCATGCAATTATTGCAGAAAAATATGATTGCGTCTTCCTCGCGACAGTCCTTAACCTTGTTCATCGCAAGGAGGAATCTGGCCCGGTAATGATGTACTGTTTCTGGGGCTCTTGCCTGATATGGGAAAGATCGCTTGTATTTGGGTGGGTGGGTGGAATTGGATCCGAACCCCTACCCGATCTGGGATCCAGGGGCCGAGGAGTTTCCAATTTTGAAGTTCCGGTTCCGGGGTGTTACCCCCTAATCCTGGTCCGCTGTCTGACTCTAAGTTGAGGGATTGGATGTTGTCCTCCCGCGAACGGGCGTCCGGCTCAGAGAGCTCGGGAATCCGGACATAGTTGGTCCTCAGGATAGAGGAAAGGTCGCCGCATTGTTCCTCCACCACTGCAATATGATGGGTGACTGGTGGAGAGTTAATCTCCCTTTGATCGGGTTTAAGCCCAATCCGATCATAGTCCGTAGCGACTCCCAAGGCGGTGATGCGATCCAAGAGCTCGTTTTAAGGAGGCGAGCTCCATTGGATCCATCTGTTCGGCGAGTGCTGATTTGACGTGGAGGCTGTTTTCGATGACCCGAGAAGTCATCGTCGGTGCGGCGGCCGAACAGGCGGTCATGATGAACCCGCCTAGCCGGAGAGTTTGGCCGACAGCCAAAGCTCCCCCAATAGTAATACCGTCTTTAAAGACGAGACAAGACATCCTTCCTTCTGGCGACGACACAAAGGAACTCTCAATGAAAGCACCAATGTCGGTGTCAAAACCGGCAGATCTCGGATAGGGGTTCCTGAACTATGCGTCTAAGGCAGATGGTAACAGGAGGCAGGGGACACAATGTTTTACCCAGGTTCAGGCCCTCTTGATGGAGGTAAAACCCTACGTCCTGCTTGATTAATAGTGATGATATGGGTAGTACAACAGTAGATCTACCACGAGATCAGAGAGGCTAAACCCTATAAGCTAGCCTATGGTATGATTGTATGTTGTCATACGGACTAAAACCCTCCGGTTTATATAGACACCGGAGAGGGGTAGGGTTACATAAGGTCGGTTACAAAGGAGGAGATACCCATATCTGTATTGCCTAGCTTGCCTTCCACGCCAAGTAGAGTCCCATCCGGACACGGGACGAAGTCTTCAATCTTGTATCTTCATAGTCTAATAGTCCGGCCAATGGATATAGTCCGGCTGTCCGAAGACCCCCTAATCCAGGACTCCCTCAATCTTCTATGAATATGTAGGAGACAATATGAGCATCCAGGTTCTGCTATTGGTTATTGACCGGAGATGTGTCTCGGACATGTCTACATAGTTCTCGAACCCGTAGGGTCCGCACGCTTAATGTTCGACGACGATTTGTATTATGAGTTTATGTGATTTGATGACCGAAGGTTGTTCAGAGTCTCGGATGAGATCACGGACATGACAAGGAGTCTCGAAATGGTCGAGACATAAAGATTGATATATTGGAAGGCTATATTCGGACATCGGAATGGTTCCGGAGAAGCTCAGGTATTTTCCGGAGTACCGGGAGGTTACCGGAACCCCCCGGGGAGTTGATGGGCATTAGTGGGCCATAGTGGGAAGAAGAGGCGGCAGCCAGGAGGTGGCGCGCCCCCCAAGCCCATTCCTAATTGGACAAAGGGTTGGGGGGCGGCCCCCCTCTCCCTTCCTTCCCTCTTCTCCTTTAGGTGGAAACCTACTAGGACTTGGAGTCCTAGTAGGATTCCCCTTCTCCCGGTGCGCCCTAGCCTGGCCGGCCGGCCTCCCCCTCCCTCCTTTATATACAGGGGAAGGGGGCACCCTAGAACACACAAGTTGATCTTTAACCGTGTGTGGTGCCCCCCTCCACAGTTACACACCTCGATCATATCGTCGTAGTGCTTTGGCGAAGCCTTGTGCCGGTAACTTCATCATCACCGTCGACACGCCGTCGTGCCGACGGAACTCTCCCTCAGCCTCATATGGATCAAGAGTATGAGGGACATCACCGAGCTAAACATGTGCTCATCGCGGAGGTGCCGTACGCTCGGTACTTGGATCGGTTGGATCGAGAAGATGTTCGACTATATCAACCGCGTTACTAAACGCTTCCGCTTTCAGTCTACAAGGGTACGCGGACACACTCTCCCCGCTCGTTGCTATGCTCGTCCTAGATAGATCTTGCGTGATCGTAGGCAATTTTTTCGAAATACTATGTTCCCCAACAGTGGCATCCGAGCCAGGTCTATGCGTAGATGTTATATACACGAGTAGAACACAATGAGCTATGGGCGATAATAGTCATACTGCTTACCAGCATGTCTTACTTTCATTCGGCAGTATTGTTGGATGAAGCGGCCCAGACCGACATTACATGAACGTGTTCATGAGACTGGTTCTACCGTCGTGCTACGCACACAGGTGGCTAGTGGGTGTCTATTTCTCCAACTTTAGTTGAATCAAGTTTGACTACGCCCGGTCCTTGTTGAAGGTTAAAACAACACACATGATGAAAAATCATTATAGTTTTGATGCGTAGGTAAGAACGGTTCTTGCTAGAAGCCCGTAGCAGCCATGTAAAACTTGCAACAACAAAGTAGAGGACGTCTAACTTGTTTTTGTAGGGCTTGCTGTGATGTGATATGTGCAAGACGTGATGATATATAAATTGTTTTATGAGATGATCATGTTTTGTAACAGTTATCGGCAACTGGTAGGAGCCATATGGTTGTCGCTTTATTGTATGAAATGCAATCGCCATGTAATTGCTTTACTTTATCACTAAGCGGTAGAGATAGTCGTAGTAGCAATAGTTGGCGAGACGACAACGATGCTTCGATGGAGATCAAGGTGTGAAGCCGGTGACGATGGCGATCATGACGGTTGAGGGAGTCCTGGATTATGGGGTCCTCGGGTGTCCGGGCTACATGATGTGGGCCGGACAGATGGGCCATGAAGATACAAGATAGAAGGCCTTCCCTCATGTCCGGATGGGACTCTCCTTGGCGTGGAAGGCAAGCTTAGCGTGCAGATATGAATATTCCTTTCTCTGTAAATCGACTCTGTACAACCCTAGACCCCTCCGATGTCTATATAAACCGGAGGTTTAGTCCGTAGAAACAATCATAATCATATAGGCTAGACATCTAGGATTTACCCATTACGATCTCGTGGTAGATCAACTCTTGTAACCCTTATACTCATTAAAGTCAATCAAGCAGGACATAGGGTATTACCTCCATCAAGAGGGCCCGAACCTGGGTAAACATCGTGTCCCTTGTCTCCTGTTACCATTGATCCTTAGACGCACAGTTCGGGACCCCCTGCCCGAGATCTGCCGGTTTTGACACCGACATTCGTGCTTTCATTGAGAGTTCCACTGTGCCGTCGTCGAAAGGCTCGATGGCTCCATCAATCATCTACAACAATCCTGCCGCCAAGGAGGTTTTTCTCCCCGGCTAGATCTTTGTATTCGGCGGCTTCGCACTGCGGGCCAACTCGGTTGGCCACCTGGAGCAGATCGATAGCTACGCCCCTGGTCACCAGATCAGTTTTGGAAACCTAAACTATGTCGCTGATATCCGAGGAGACTTGACCTTCCAAGGGTTCGGCCTCAACCACCATCCGGCCTTAGATCTGGAGCACATCATCAGGTCCGAAGACGGGAGTCTAGAGCCCACTGGACTCTCAGCGGCCTTAGAACTCAACACCGAGAGAATAGCGTCTCCGACAATCATTGCAAGGCTGGACTTTCCTCCGGATACTACTTCCGAGCCCTGGAGGCCTGCGTCATGCGAGCTCGGCCCAGAAACTTCCGACCATGTCCAAACCCCGCTCTTAAACGGGGCTTTGGACCTAATGCGATCGCTTGTCATCACGGAGGAACCGTTTTTGAATCACGCCCAGCCCGGACTAGGGGCTGGAAATAGGGAATTTGACTTCCCACCCACCACCCACTTCATAGCCACTATCGTGGACCTAACAGATATGATTGATTACGCGTCCGAAGACATCGACGGTATGGACGACGATGCCGGAGAGGAGCAGGCCCAAAACCCACCGGTCACCGGACGTTGGACGGCCACCTCCTCGTATGACGTATATATGGTGGATACAGCTAAAAACGGCGACGACGATGATGAGAAAAACCTAGTCGAGGACGAACCTCCCAAGATACCGCCGAAACATCAACGTCAGCGGCGCCACTCTAAATCGTGTCACGATAAGAACAGCAATACCGGCACCGAAGACAATGATAGTCCGGAGAACGCCGAAGACTAAGAAAACCCCATCGAACCAACATCCGAACAGGATGATCGGGAGGACGGGCAAGTTGACCCTGACGAACAAATAGGGAACAACGACTCAGAGGACAGCAAATATCTGCCTCTCTCTGAGGACGACGTAAGCCTCGGCGACAAAGATTTTATCGTGCCAGAGGAAACCCTCGAACATGAGCGCTTCAAGCTCTGGCTAATAGCCACGACTAGAAGCCTAAAAAAGGAACAACATAAGCTTCAAGCCGAACAAGATCTGCTCAATGACAGATGGACTAACATCCTGGCAGCCGAAGAATACGGCCTTGAACGCGCAGCAAAGAGTTACCCAAAGCGTAAGCTGCTATCCCAATTCTACGATGACGCATTGGATCCCATACCACTACTACCTCTTGAGCATGCGTTGGTTTTCCCTTGAAGAGGAAAGGGTGATGCAGCAAAGTAGCGTAAGTATTTCCCTCAGTTTTGAGAACCAAGGTATCAATCCAGTAGGAGATTACACGCAAGTCCCTCGTACCTGCACAAACAAACAAGAACCTCGCAACCAACGCGATAAAGGGGTTGTCAATCCCTTCATGGTCACTTACGAAAGTGAGATCTGATAGAGATAATAAGATAAATATTTTTGGTATTTTTGTATAGATTGGAAAGTAAAGATTGCAAAATAAACGGTGACAGAAATGGCTAGTTGTTGGGAGAATAATATAATGGAGAATAGACCCTAGGGCATAGGTTGCACTAGTGGCTTCTCTCAAGATAGAAAATTCTACGGTGGGTGAACAAATTACTGTCTAGCAATTTATAGAAAAGTGAATAATTATGAGAATATCTAGGCATGATCATGTATATAGGCATCACGTCCGCGACAAGTAGACTGAAATGATTCTGCATCTACTACTATTACTCCACACATCGACCGTTATCCAGCATGCATCTAGAGTATTAAGTTCATAAGAACAGAGTAACGCATTAGGCAAGATGACATGATCTAGAGGGATAAACTCAAGCAATATGATATAAACCCCATCTTTTTATCCTTGATAGCAACAATACAATACGTGCCTTGCTGCCCCTGCTGTCACTGGGAAAGGACATCGCAAGATTGAACCCAAAGCTATGCACTTCTCCCATTGCAAGAAAGATCAATCTAGTAGGCCAAACTAAATTGATAATTCGAAGAGACTTGCAAAGATATTAAATCATGCATAAAATATTTTAGAGAAGAATCAAATATTGTTCATAGATAATCTTGATCATAAACCCACAATTCATCAGATCTCGACAAACACACCGCAAAAAGAATTACATCGAATAGATCTCCAAGAGAATTGAGGAGAACATTGTATTGAGATCCAAAGAGAGAGAAGAAGCCATCTAGCTAATAACTATGGACCCAAAGGTCTGTGGTAAACTACTCGCACATCATCGGAGAGGCTGTGGTGTTGATGTATAAGCCCTCTGTGATCGATTCCCCCTCTAGCGGAGTGCCGGAAAAGGCCCCAAGATGGGATCTCACAGGTACAGAAGGTTGCGGTGGTGTAAATAGGGTTTCGTGGTGCTCCTCGATGTTTTCAGGGTATATGGGTATATATAGGAGGAAGAAGTACGTCGGTGGAGCTACGAGGGGCCCACGAGGGTGGGGGCGCACCTTCCTACCTCGTGGCCTCCTTTCTTCTTTCTTGACATCCACTCCAAGTCTCCCGGATCACGTTTTCTCCAAAAATAACTCTCCCGAAGGTTTCATTCCGTTTGGATTCCGTTTGATATTCCTTTTCTGTGAAACACTGAAATAGGCAGAAACAACAATTTGCACTAGGCCTTTGGTTAGTAGGTTAGTCCCAAAAATAATATTAAAAGATATATTAAAGCCCATTAAACATCCAAAATAGATAATATAATAGCATGGAACAATAAAAAATTATAGATACGTTGGAGACATATCAAGCATCCCCAAGCTTAATTCCTACTCGTCCTCGAGTAGGTAAATGATAAAAACAGAATTTCCTGATGTGGAATGCTACCTAGCATAATTCTCAGTGTAATTTTCTTTATTGTGGCATGAATGTTCAGATCCAAAAGATTCAAGAGAAAAGTTTAATATTGACATAAAAATAATAATACTTCAAGCATACTAACAAAGCAATTATGTCTTCTCAAAATAACATGGCCAAAGAAAGTTATCCCTACAAAATCATATAGTCTGGCTATGCTCTATCTTCATCACACAAAGTATTTAAATCATGCACAACCCCGATGATAAGCCAAGCAATTGTTTCATACTTTTGACATTCTCAAAAATTTTCAATCTTCACGCAATATATGAACGTGAGCCATGGACATAGCACTATAGGTGGAATAGAATGGTGGTTGTGGAGAAGACAAAAAGGAGAAGATAGTCTCACATCAACTAGGCGTATCAACGGCCTATGGAGATGCCATGCAACAGATGCGCTAGAGCTATAAGTGTATGAAAGCTCAAAAAGAAACTAAGTTGGTGTGCATCCAACTTGCTTGCTCACGAAGACCTAGGGCATTTTGAGGAAGCCCATCATTGGAATATACAAGCCAAGTTCTATAATGTAAAATTCCCACTAGTATCTGGAAGTGACAACATAAGAGATTCTCTATCATGAAGATCATGGTGCTACTTTGAACCACCAGTGTGGTAAAAGGATAGTAACATTGTCCCTTCTCTCTTTTTCTCTCATTTTTTTCTTTGGGCCTTTTCTCTTTTTTTATGCCCGCCCTTTTTTAGTATGGAGTCCCATCCCGACTTGTGGAGGAATCATAGCCTCCATCATCCTTTCCTCACTTGGGACAATGCTCTAATAATGATGATCATCACACTTTTATTTACTTACAACTCAAAAATTACAACTCGATACTAGAACAAAATATGACTCTATGTGAATGCCTCCGGTGGTGTACCGGGATGTGCAATGAATCAAGATTGACATGTATGAAATAATTATAAAGGTGGCTTTGCCACAAATACGATGTCAACTACATTATCATGCAAGGCAATATGACAATGATGAAGCGTGTCATAACAAACGGAACGGTGGTAAGTTGCATGGAAATATATCTCAGAATGGCTATGGAAATTCCTTAATAGGTAGGTATGGTGGCTGTTTTGAGTAAGGTATATGGTGGGTGTATGGTACCAGCGAAAGTTGCACGGTACTAGAGAGGCTAGCAATGGTGGAAGGGTGAGAGTGCGTATAATCCATGGACTCAACATTAGTCAGAAATAACGCACATACTTATTGCAAAAATCTATTAGTTATCGAAACAAAATACTACGCGCATGCTCCTAGGGGGATAGATTGGTAGGAAAAGACCATCGCTCGTCCCCGACCGCCACTCATAAGGAAGACAATCAATAAATAAATCATGCTCCGACTTCATCACATAACGGTTCACCATACATGCATGCTACGGGAATCAGAAACTTTAACACAAGTATTTATCAAATTCACAACAACTCAACTAGCATGACTCTAATATCACCATCTTCATATCTCAAAACAATCATCAAGTATCAAACTTCTCATAGTATTCAATGCACTTTTTATGATAGTTTTTATTATACCCATCTTGGATGCCTATCATATTAGGACTAATTTTATGGACAAAGAAAATTACCATGCTGTTCTATAAGACTCTCAAAATAATATAAGTGAAGCACTGCAGCAAAATTATCTAGCTCAAAAGATATAAGTGAAGCACATAGAGTATTCTAATAAATTCCGATTCATGCGTGTCTCTCCAAAAGGTGTGTACAGCAAGGATGATTGTGGTGAACTAAAAAGCAAAGACTCAAATCATATAATACGCTCCAAGCAAAACACATATCATGTGGTGAATAAAAATATAGCCTCAAGTAAAGTTACCGATAGATGAAGACGAAAGAGGGGATGCCTTCCAGGGCATCCCCAAGCTTAGGCTTTTGGTTTTCCTTTAATTTTACCTTGTGGTTCCTTGGGCATCCCCAAGCTTAGGCTCTTGCCAATACTTATTCCAAAATCCATCAAATCTTTACCAAAAACTTGAAAACTTCACAACACAAAACTCAACAGAAAATCTCAAGAGCTCCGTTAGTATAAGAAAACAAACCACCACTTCAAGGTACAGTAATGAACTCATTATTTATTTATATTGGTGTTAAACCTACTGTATTCCAACTTATCTATGGTTCATACCCCCCGATACTAGCCATATATTCATCAAAATAAGCAAACAACACACGAAAAACAGAATCTGTCAAAAACAGAACAGTCTGTAGTAATATGTAGGTGTACGGTTACCCCAAAAATTCTGAAATAAATTGGTGTACGTGAGGAATTTCTCTATTAATCATATTAAAAAAGAATCAACCTAATCTCACTCTCCAGTAAAAAATGGCAGCAAATCTCGTGAGTGCTAAAGTTTCTGTTTTTTACAGCAAGATCACAAAGACTTCCCCCAAGTCTTCACAAAGGTTCTACTTGGCACAAACACTAATTAAAAATATAAAACCACATCTAAACAGAAGCTACATGAATTATTTATTACTAAACAGGAACAAAAAACAAGAAACAAAAATAAAATTGGGTTGCCTCCCAACAAGCGCTATCATTTAACGCCCCTAGCTAGGCAAAAAACCAAGAATAGATCTAGGTATTGTCATCTTTGAGAGGCAATTCTTCAATAAACACTTATAACCCTTAGGTGTTTCCTTCTTTTTATTAATAATCAAACTCCTAGGCAATAAATCAAGAAATTCATTTGTAGCAAAAAGGTTCCTTAATGATAGCGAAAAAGTTGGGATGAACACTTATTGCTTTGAGATCCGCATTTTCCTTACTAGAAGATTCACCCTTTTTATTTTTAGGCACATACATAAACTTGACAACTCTAGTAGTAGGAGGATTTGGAGTATTTCCCATGGAAGAAAAGGCAGACACTAAGTTGGTAATGATATCCTCAAGTTTATCAATTCTTGTGGAATCTTGATCTATCTTTTCGTTAACTATGGGTTCTTTTTCTTTAAAAAATTTCAAAGTAACTCCTACCTTAGATCCATATTGGGTAATCTGATTGTGGATCTTTTTATCCAAATTCTCAATCAACTCTACAGTGGCAACTTAATTTTCAATAATTTCAAGCCTTTGCATCACATGTTCCAAAGTTAAAATAGTTCCATTAACCAAGAGAGGTGGTGGCCCAAACAAATCTATCATAGCATTATAAGAATCAAAAGTATGGCTACCCAAGAAATTCCCTCCGGTAATGGCATCAAGAATATATCTATTCCAAGGGGTGATGCCTACATAAAAATTGCAAAGAAGAACGGAAGTGGATTGCTTCAAAGTGTATCTATTCTGAGCATTGCAAATTCTATACCAAGCATCTTTTAAATTTTCTCCCTTCCTTTGTTTAAAATTGAGAACTTCATGATCGGGAGTACTAACAATGATAGAAGGACTAGCCATGATAGAAAAACCAATGATCTAACACATGGACACACAAGAAGCAAGCGAAAAGAAGGCGAACAGAAAAGAGGCGAATGGAAAAAAAGGCGAATAAAATGGCAAGGGTGAAGTGGGGGAGAGGAAAACGAGAGGGAAATGGAAAATAATGTAATGCGAGGGATAAGAGTTTGTGATGGATACTTGGTATCTCTTGACTTGTGCGTAGATCTCCCTGGCAACGGCGCCAGCAATCCTTCTTGCTACCTCTTGAGCATGCATTGGTTTTCCCTTGAAGAGGGAAGGGTGATGCAGCAAAGTAGCGTAAGTATTTCCCTCAGTTTTTGAGAACCAAGGTATCAATCCAGTAGGAGATTACACGCAAGTCCCTTGTACCTGCACAAAAAACAAGAACCTCGCAACCAACGCGATAAAGGGGTTGTCAATCCCTTCACGGCCACTTATGAAAGTGAGATCTGATAGAGATAATAAGATAAATATTTTTGGTATTTTTGTATATATTGGAAAGTAAATATTGCAAAATAAACGGTGACAGAAATGGCTAGTTGTTGGGAGAATAATATAATGGAGAATAGACCCGAGGGCCATAGGTTTCACTAGTGGCTTCTCTCAAGATAGCAAATTCTATGGTGGGTGAACAAATTACTGTCGAGCAATTGATAGAAAAGCAAATAATTATGAGAATATCTAGGCATGATCATGTCTATAGGCATCACGTCCGCGACAAGTAGACCTAAGCGATTCTACATCTACTACTATTACTCCACACATCGACCGCTATCCAGCATGCATCTGTCGGCGTCCTGGGAACGGGGGTCCCCAGACTTGCCTGCCTGCGGCCCGCGGCGTGGCTGAGCCTGCAGGCCGTACGGCCCATCTTCACCAACAAAGCATCCAAGACCCTCGCGAGGGTCCAAGCCTCGCGAGGCGGACGATGCAAGACCTCCTCGGGAGTAGCCTAGCTAGGCAGGCTCACGAGGAGTGGAGATCTCAAGGCGGGGCAAACCTCACGAGGCCCTCATGACGTGAGCCATGACGCACGACGCCAGGCGGGTGCCAGGCGGGCGCCAGCATGCGCAGCGTCCTTGTTTCCTCTTTGGTGCTAAGGAGGCCAACGCAGGCGAAGAGTACCGAGGCATCAGGCAAGGTTGCTATATTGGTGCAACGAGACCAAGACCAGGAGGACGGCAAGACGGAGGTCATCGTGGAGCCCAAGACGGCGTCACCATAGAGCTTTTCGCAGGCGAAGACCACTTTTGTCAAGATAGCTTGTACTAGCTGCCCCCCTTCAAATTGGCCCGCTATTGTTGGCTCCCTTCCCGCTCGATATTTGGGAAAAGGACCAGGGCCAATATAAATAGGACTAGCCACCACCCTAGCAAGGGACGGATCATTGAGACCATCCTCACACACACAAGTTCACCGATCGCAAGAACACCCCAACCTCAGGAGGCTGTTCTTCCCTTGTACTGTTCATCATTAGCCCTAGAGGCAATCCACCACCACCACACTGGAGTAGGGTATTACACCACAACGGTGGCCCGAACCAGTATAAATCTTGTGTCTTTCTGTGTTGCGAGTTCATCGAGTTCGTCCGCGAGATCTTAGCGAGCTAGGGTGTAGATTGGTGGGAAGGAAACACTTCGCACGCACCCCAGTGTTCGAACCTTAAGGGTTTGTCGGAACCCCACATCCGACATTTGGTGCGCCAGGTAGGAGTGCACCGGAGCTCCTCCTCCACCAGCCAGCTCGTCAACGCTCCTCAGCCATGATGTCTGGTGACTCAAGGGCCGGCTCTGAACGCTGGGCAGCCTGGCCAGCCCGGGCAGCGCCGCCTTCCCATGAAAGTCTCGACCCTGCGCTCCAGGTGGCACGGGAGACGCCAAACTCCGCCGGGCGCGGGCAGCACGGCCAGGCGTCATCCACCCTCACCCCACGGTAGGTACGGGCCGCCGCAAGAGTGGCGAGCCATGCCGCAGCAACAGCGCCGCACTCAGGGCGGGAGCAAGCGAATATGCGGGCAGCGCTCACCGTGGCAAGGGAGCTGCTGTGGTGCAGACTGATGGAAAGCGGTCGGGACACACTGCTGGAGCGTGTTGCTGAGTTGCTGGATGCAGCGGTGTCAGGAGCACCACCCTTCAGCTATCGACTCCCTCCCCAGGACGCCGCAGGGCCGCGTGGCGAACCTCACCACATCCGCACGCCATCAACTACGCCTGGGGGCTTCATCAATATCAGCACGGCTAGTGGCGTAGGGGGCTCCGACTCCCCCATGCCGCACGCGGCGGGCAGGGGGCCAGCGTCGCTCCCCACGGTCCCATCCGGATGCCATGCTGTCATCCCCAGGGCGCCACCATGGGCCGAGTAGTATGGAGCATGGGGCACCACGGCGAGGTGTTCAGGGTGATGGCCCCGGAAGCCTATGTGCCCCGCATGATGGACCAAGGCTACGCACCAAAGGACAACCCAGGCTCGTTCATTGGAGAAGATTGGGGAGAGGGGGCGCTAAGAGTTGAAGCCTTCCAAGAACCAACTGAGAACCACAACGATCGCGCCGACAACGGCAACTACGGGGTACCACTAATCTCTCAGGAACAGGCTTATGCTAACCATGGGCTGCAGATCAATCAGGTTGCAGCGTCAATCGACGACCCTGGCACGACGATGCCCGTTCTGACAAGGGAGACACGCTGGGGGCCACTGGGAGGAAGCCAGGAGCAAGGCCCCTCCCCAAGCCACGCGAAACTAGGGGACACCCGGAGGTAGGCCCTCTGCCGGGGTGGCCTCCACAACCCTTCCCCCAGCAGAGGACCCATGGTCGCCGAGGGAACCGCTGGCGTCCCCTTTCCCTCCTTTGTGTCATCTTGGTGACCGGTCGGCTCAAAGGAGGTCGAGGGTGGCGCAAGGCGGGGCCCTCGACTGGCGATATGAAGCAAGGCCAGTACCTGTGAAGCTCGCCGCCCCTGACACTCTCACGTAATAATGAGTTGGGACTATACACGCCTCGGAGTCTCAGGAGCGCCGGCCTCAGGCCCTGGGGCTCCCTCCCACGCCTAGTGGCAGCACTTAGCTCCGCGCTGGTGAGAAGACTTGAAGACCCGAAGACTAGACTAGGTGTCGGACGCGGCCTTTTGCTTTGGATCTCTCTTTCTGTGGCTTTGCTTTCTGGATCTGGACTTAAGTTGAAGCTGGATTTTTATCGATGCGCGCGGGGGGTGCCTCTTCTCGTTCGAGCCGTTTCTTGCCTTCTAGATCTCGTTTGGTTTGGGACTCTTGTCCATCACCTTTTCCTCACAAAGATCTTCGCGAGCCGGACCGCGCAAAGCACACGCTCATCAAGCTCGCGCTAGCACTACGCCTAGTGCTCACCTCTTACGAGGCCCCCTCAAACGGGGCGGTAAGCTCTGCAGGATTCTCAGGAACTCATCGCCTCGCGACCTAGCCCTAAGCTAGTGCTGACTAAGGTAAACCGCATCGGGAAACTCACCCCTGGCCTCATGAGCTCACGAGCACAAGTACCCACATCACATGGGAAAGTAAAAAAATGCAATTTGCTTACACGAGGGGCTCCCCCTCTCAAAATGCTCTTACAAGTCTTCCAAGGGCCACACCCGAGTTTTGCGTGCAGGATGAAACAACAGGCGAACATGGGATCAGCTAGAGATATCACTCGCTACATCACCAGCGCACGCGTCACTCGCGTCGTCATCATCTTCGTCGGAATAGTCGCCGCCGTCGGCGACGCCCCCATCACCATCATCGACTACGTCACCTTCATCCGCGACGACCACCACCGCGTCATCCTCCGAGGTGAAGGCCCTGACCAACGCGTCGACATGGTCCTCTACCCAACGCACCAGGTCGCCCTGGACGGCCGTGGGTACGGGGGCAATGGCAGCGTCGAAGTCGAAGTTGGGGTCGGCATTCAGAAGATGGCTGAAGACACGGGAGAAGGCGCGCTGAAGCAGGCCATGACCCCTCTCTTCCACAAGCTGCCGGGCTCTGGCAGATTGAGCCTCCAGGCGCGTCACCACCTCGGTGAAGAAGATCAGGTGGCTGGCGTAGTTGTTTGAATGAGGGGCCGGGGCGTTCTCGTCGCAGATATAACCCAGGGCGGTGTTGGCCCTGTTCCGAAGGTCTTGAAGCATAGGAGCATGCTCGCGCTCCAGCGTTCGGCGTTGGAGCACTTCCTCCCTGTTTTGCCGTGCGACGGCCTCGGCGTTGTCAACTCGCCTCCAGAGGGAAAGCAGCTCGGCGCGGGCAGAGGCCAAGTCCGCCTGCGCCGTAACCAGGGCGGCGGCTGTGGCCTCCGCGCGCCTCTCGGCCTCGTCCAACCTGGGCCTGAGGGCAGCAGCCCTGCTCGCACCCTCCAGACCGGCGAGCTTCAGCTTCAAGTCATACCTGCCCTCCAGATCTGCGCGGACCTCAGCCACCCGGCGATTGATCTCCTCCTCGACTCCGGCCTCGCGGGCCCCGACGGCATCTTCTGCTTGAGCGACTTGACGCTCCCTCATCTCCAGTCGCTCGAGCTTGAGGCTACGCTCCACAGCTTCCAGGGCCAGCGCCTCCTCGCGCTGTTGGACCTCCTCTTCCTCCGCAGGCGTCCCCCTCAGCGATGCAAGAGCGGCCTCACGCGCCTCCACCTGCTGTTCAAGGGGCGCACTCCAGGCCTGAAGCCCCCACACGCGCTCCTCGGCAGCCTCGCGGCGACGATCGGCCTCGTGAGCTTCTTCCAAAGCTCGCGAGCGGGCCTCATTGGCAATCTTGAGGGACGCCTCGGCCTTCACATTCTCGAGGTCGCGCTGATAGCGACTGAGGTTGATGGCCACTCGCAGCTTGCGCTGCTCCTCCACCAACCGAAGACCTTCAGCCTCAAGACGTGAGTCGACACCCGCGAGCTCTTCACCAAGGTGGCTCATCGCGCCCATCGCCTCCTGGAAGAGCTCATGGCGGACTACGCTGCGCCCGCGCTCAAGCTCGAATGCTCGACCCGCCTCGTCCTCCACCTCGGGGGCTGCAGGTGGAGCATCAAGTGGCGCGCCACCTCTCGGTATGGGGCTGGGGGCTGGCACCGTGCCTGACGTCAGGCCATGCTCGCGGGGAGCCCAAGCTGAACGAGGCTTGCTGCTTGAAGAGGAACCGAAGACCGAGCTCAGCTAGCGACTGCTCATGAGCAGAGGAGGAGCCTTGGGCACGCTCGCCGAGCTCCACGCCAGACCATGGGCGAGGGGCGGCCAAACCACGGACTCAACACGTCCCGAAGGCGGGGATGCTCCTCCGACCGACCCTGCTCCAGGGGCGGCAAGCAGGCCAGCAATGCTCAATGCCGACGGGGAGTTGATGAAGGAGGAGGCCACCTCTCGGGAGACGCAACAGCTTCAGCAGAAGGAGCCCTGGAGAACAGGCGTCAGGATAAGAAGACCACACGCAAAAAGCCACAGTGACGAGGTACTTACGCGTCAATAGAGATGTACTTCCGTCACTTCAACGGCCCAAAGATCTTGCTGCCGCCGGGGGATCCCTTCCTCTTGCGAAGCTCCTCGAAGTCCACACAAAGGCGACCAAAGCGCTGGACATGACGGCCGGTGCGCGGCAGAGCCGGAGAAGACTCAAGAGGTATGGCCTCAGGGGAGCCCGGCTGAGGCGAACAGCCCGGCTCCTCCCCACTGCGACCTCCTGAGGCTCCTGGAGCCCCAGCCTAGGGAGCCGCATGTCGCCTCTCCTCGGCAACCGACGCCTCAGGAGGGGGGTCGCAGGCCCTCGAGGACGACGCCTCAGGATCACCACCTGGCATGCGCTCCTCAGCACCTGAGCCACCGGCTTCCGTCGCAGCTCGCTCCCCTGCACCGTCACTTGGGGCGAGCCCAACACCGTCGGTGAAGAAGGGGACCACGATGATGGGGTTCTCGCGAGGCCCCACCAAGCCGACTAGGCGCAGCCCCCACTCATCAAAGGAGGGCATGTTCATGGCAAATGTGGCTTTGTTCTCGCAGCGGTACAACATGCAGCTGTTCCTGGGCATCTCATCTGGCAGAGGGACACCTGACAGGACCGTGAGCACTGTCTACTGCGCATCGAGAGGAAGCCCCTCCTCCTGAAACCTCATGTTGTCCCGTCTGCTGAGCAAGTCCCACATCGGCCGAGAATGGCGCTGGAGTGGAGCAACTCGACGCCTGATGAACTCCCTCACGACCATGGGCGCAGTCACGCCAAGGTCCTTCAACCACCTCAG
Organism: Triticum urartu; assembly: GCF_003073215.2. Lineage (NCBI taxonomy): Eukaryota > Viridiplantae > Streptophyta > Magnoliopsida > Poales > Poaceae > Triticum > Triticum urartu. The sequence goes on from NC_053026.1 coordinate 232,093,442, forward strand.
CCTGGCCCAGATGGGGGCAAGGAAGGGGCTCGTGAGCTTCTGATGACCCCAGCCGAAGTTTGGAATAGCAGGCCCCACCGGAGCTTGGAGCAGTGGGTTGAGCACGCCGGCGTCAACAAACACCCATCGCGTACGAAACTCGCTCATGGATGAAGGGAGCTCGAAGTCGATCCCCATGCCTGCTGTCGCAGCCACGGCCTGGAAGCCCACACACCCTGAGCTCTGCTAGGGAACGGTGAGATGGAGCGAGAAGAAGTGGCGGAGGAGTGCCACGGAGGGGGCAATGCCCACCATGGCCTCGCACACGAAGGCGAAGACAGCGAGAAGGGTCACGGCCTGAGGATCAAGGTGGAGCATGTGGATCTGATAGTGCTTGAGCACCGCGTTGAAGAAGGCGGAGAAGGAATCAGGCCAGCCCAGAGAGCATCAATGAAGATCGGAACCTTGGTAACTGCCTGAGCCATGCTGGTGCGATACGCGGGCCAAGCCGACGTCTCTCCCCACTCGTTGAAACTAGAGGCAAGCATGGGGCGCACCTTGTCCATGGCCTCGGGTGGCCGAGTGCCGGCTCGAAGGATGGAGGCGCAGTTGGCGAGGACAAGGGTTTCTTCCCCTTTTCGTCTTGCTTCGGTGCCATGGCGGTGAAGCGGGCAGAGCACAGGTCACACTGAGAAGGTGGAGCAGGGCGTCGAGGCAGTAGGGAGATTGGAAGAGCCGGGCATGGCGGAAAAATAATAACTGTGTAAGAGGCGGGGCCGCATAGCCAGGCGGATTCAAGGGCAAAATGAGGAAGCGGAGATGCCCACGTCCAATCAACCACCACACGTCAATCGAGGCCGCAGGCTTTTGGGGCCCGCGGCGCTCCGTACTTGGCCCTTGGCTTCGCCGCGATGCCAAGCCCGAGCGCACCTTGGGCCCGGGCCTACTGTCAACGTCCTGGGAACGGGGGTCCCCAGACTTGCCTGCCTGCGGCCCATGGCGTGGCTGAGCCTACAGGCCGTACATCCCATCTTCACCAACAAAGCATCCAAGACCCTCACGGGGGTCCAAGCCTCGCGAGGCAGACGACGCAAGACCTCCTCGGGAGTAGCCTAGCTAGGCAGGCTCACAAGGAGCGGAGATATCAGGGCGGGGCAAACCTCACGAGGCCCTCATGACGTGAGGCATGACGCACGACGCCAGGCGGGCGCTAGGCGGGTGCCAGCACGCGCAGCGTCCTTGTTTCCCCTTTGGTGCTAAGGAGGCCAGCGCAGGCGAAGAGTACCGAGGCATCAGGCAAAGGTTGATATATTGGTGCAACGAGACCAAGACTAGGAGGACGGCAAGACAAAGGTCATCGTGGAGCCCAAGACAGCATCACCATAGAGCTTTTCGCAGGCGAAGACCACTTTTGTCAGGATAGCTTGTACTAGTTGTCCCCCTTCAAATTGGCCCGCCATTGTTGGCTCCCTTCCCGCTCGATATTTGGGAAGAGGACCAGGGCCAATATAAATAGGACTAGCCACCACCCTAGCAAGGGACGGATCATTGAGACCATCCTCACACACACAAGCTCACCGAGCGCAAGAACACCCCAACCTCAGGAGGCTGTTCTTCCCTTGTACTGTTCATCATTAGCCCTAGAGGCAATCCACCACCACCACACTAGAGTAGGGTATTACACCACAGCGGTCGCCCGAACCAGTATAAATCTTGTGTCTTTCTGTGTTGCGAGTTCGTCCGTGAGATCTTAGCGAGCTAGGGCGTAGATTGGTGGAAGGAAAGACTTCGCGCGCACCCCAGTGTTCGAACCTTAAGGGTTTGCCGGAACCCCAGATCCGACAGCATCTTGAGTATTAAGTTCATAAGAACAGAGTAACGCATTAGGCAAGATAACATGATGTAGAGGGATAAACTCAAGCAATATGATATAAACCCCATCTTTTTATCCTCGATGGCAACAATACAATACATGCCTTGCTGCCCCTGCTTTCACTGGGAAAGGACACTGCAAGATTGAACCCAAAGCTAAGCACTTCTCCCATTACAAGAAAGATCAATCTAGTAGGCCAAACCAAACTAATAATTCAAAGAGACTTGCAAAGATATTAAATCATGCATAAAAGATTTCAGAGAAGAATCAAATATTGTTCATAGATAATCTTGATCATAAACCCACAATTCATCGGATCTCGACAAACACACCGCAAAAAGAATTACATCGAATAGATCTCCAAGAGAATCATGGAGAACTTTGTATTGAGATCCAAAGAGAGAGAAAAAGCCATCTAGCTAATAACTATGGACCCGAAGGTCTGTGGTAAACTACTCACACATCATCAGAGATGCTATGGTGTTGATGTAGAAGCCCTTCGTGATCGATTCCCCCTCCGGCGGAGTGTCGGAAAAGGCCCCAAGATGGGATCTCACGGGTACAGAAGGTTGCGGCGGTAGAAATAGGGTTTCGCTCCTCGATGTTTTCAGCCTTTATGGGTATATATAGGAGGAAGAACTACGTCGATGGAGCTGCGAGGGGACCATGAGGGTGGGGGGCGCGCCCTCCTGCCTCGTCGTCTCCTCACTTCTTTCTTGACGTGCACTCCAAGTCTCTTGGATCACGTTTGTTCCAAAAATAACTCTCCTGAAGGTTTCATTATGTTTGGATTCCATTTGATATTCCTTTTCTGCGAAACACTGAAATAGGCAAAAAAACAACAATTTGCACTGGGCCTTTGGTTACTAGGTTAGTCCCAAAAATAATATAAAAAGGTATATTAAAGCCGATAAACATCCAAAACATATAATATAATAGCATGGAACAATAAAAATTATAGATACGTTGGAGACGTATTAACCACCCGTGCGTAATACGGCTGACGGACCCGATAGACCTCCACGTGGCCGGGATAGAGTGGCAACTCAAGCCAAACACCAGCCCGCACCACCTCACCATAAAAGTAGAGAAATAACGGCTCGGGGATACACATATGACCTACGATAGGACCTGGAAAATAGGGCAGGTCAGACCAGGTCAATCTACGGATCACGGGGTTGTGGTCCAGCGCGAGAGGCGGGCTATCAAGCGCGGTGCGATAAACACAACCAACCCCATGCTGAAACAGCATACGGACTCCATCCGAACTGCGTCATGACATGGCCCGATACAGAGGCGCCGCACACCCCATATGCTTCACCGATGAGGTAATGGAGCATGAGTTCCCTGAAGGGTTTAAACCCGTGAACATCGAATCCTACGACGGCACAACAGATCCCGCATTATGGATTGAAGATTTTCTTCTCCACATTCACATGGCTCGCGGTGATGATCTACACGCAATCAAATACCTTCCCCTAAAACTTAAGGGGCCAGCTAGTGAGGGAGTCCTGGATTAAGGGGTCCTCGAGCGTCCGGCCTATGTGACGTGGGCCAGACTGATGGGCCGTGAAGATACAAGATAGAAGACTTCATCCCGTGTTCGGATGGGACTCTCCTTTGCGTGGAAGGCAATCTTGGCGTTCGGATATGAAGATTCCATCCTTTGTAAACCGACTCTGTACAACCCTAGGCCCCTCCGGTGTCAATATAAACCGGAGGGTTTAGTCCGTAGAGGCAATCACAATCATACAAGCTAGGCGTTTAGGGTTTAGCCATTACGATATCATGGTAGATCAACTCTTGTAATCCTCATATTCATCAAGATCAATCAAGCAGGAAGTAGGGTATTACCTCCATCATGAGTGCCCAAACCTGGGTAAACATCGTGTCCCCGTCTCCTGTTACCATCAACCTTAGACGCACAGTTCGGGACCCCCTACCTGAGATCCGCCGGTTTTGACACCGACATTGGTGCTTTCATTAAGAGTTCCGCTGTGGCGCGCCTTGTAATCAAGGATAGTATCACCTCCGGAGGAGCCCTGGCCCTAGGCCAAACCCTTCGGCTGGGCAGCTTTACCATGAACGCCCGTTCAGCCATCAAGCCGATGATGACTTCTCAGGTCATCGAAAATCGTCTCCGTGTTGACTTTAAATGATGGATCTGGCGGAGTTATTGTCTTTAAATGAACTCCTCGATCGCATCGCTGCCATGGGGGTCGCTACAGACTACAATCAGGTTGGGCTTAAACCCGATCAGAGATAAATCATATCTCCACCGATCACCCATCAGATAGTGGTCGTAGAGGAGCAAAACAACAACTTTTCCCCTGTGCCGAGGACGAGCTATGTTTGGATTTCCGAGCTCTAAGAGTTGGATACCTGTCCGCCTCCAAACCTAGAATTGGGCGTCGAGCCTGGAAAATCATTTAACATCTCGGAGCCCGAACTAATAAGCTCGGAAGTTTTTCAAACTCCGGACTCCAAATTGGGTCAGGGATCGGATTTAAAGCCACCCACCCACGACAAGCAACATTCTCCAAACAATTCTAGCCCTCCGGATATATGCGACCTCATGTACATAAGACAGCAGTCTCAGGAAATAGTCCATCACTTTTGGGCCAGATTCCTCCTTGTCAAAGACAAGATTAAAGATTGCCGCGATGAGGACGCGATTTTAGTATTCTGGAATAATTGCACGGATGAAGGAATCCTCAACGCTATCAACCGCCATCGCGTATTACACTTCGCTGACTTGGCAACCATAGTACAGAAGTACTGCGCAATGGAAAGCACCTGGAAAACTCAGACAGCTCGCTGGGAACCACCGGCCTCCACTCAACCCCTCTGGCGAGCAAAAAGGATGCACCCTCACGGGGCACCCGACCCCATAGTGAAGAAAACTAAGCCCATTACGGGGCGCAGAACCATTTTGGAGGGATGGCTCGATAGGCCATGCAAAATACACACAACACTGGATACCATACCAACCCACAGCCTTAGAGCATGTTGGATACTCCGCCAAGTGGCCAAGAGCGATGAGGATATCCTCACCAAAAACACCTCAGAGCAACACCCCCCGGAGGACGATGACCTCAGAGTATTGACGGTATTCGAAACATTCGCTTTAAACAATCTATGCAAGAGGGCACTCCGCGACCTCGCCGAAGTCTTCCAAGTCGCAACAATAAACCCCTGGAACGACACGGCCATAACTTTCAATGCCAGTGACAAACCAAAATTCCGGTCAGTCTGGGCACCAGCCGCCTTGGCCCTCAATCCAATTGTGGATGGCTTTCGGCTCACTAAAGTGCTCATGGACGGTGGCAATGGACTAAACCTCATCTACGAGGACACACTCAATAAAATGGAAATATACATGAGCCGCATCGAGCAAAGTAATATGACCTTCCGAGGAATCATTCCCAGCCGGGAGGCGCGATGCGCGGGGAAGATTACACTCGACATGGTATTTGGCACACCGGAGAACTATCGGTCCGAAGAGATAACCTTCCAAGTGGCCCCTTTCAACAGTGGATATCACGCCCTATTGGGGCGAGATGCATTCACACGCTTTCAAGCTATACCTCATTACGGGTATATGAAGCTCAAGATGCCTAGGCCTAACAGTATTATCACTCTCGCCAGTGATCCGGACATAGCCCTCCGCGTCAAAAACAAAATTGCGTCCTTGGCCCTCGAGGCACTGTCCGAGGCCCTCGCGGCAGTAGAGTTAACCGCACTACGCTCGACGGTGGATAGGGACGACGTAATCCTTGATAAGAGGCCCAAATCCACCTCCTTCAAACCAGCAGACGAAATAGTCAAATTTCAAGTCCACTCGATGGACCCCAAGAAGACAACTTCCATCGGGGCATAGCTGGACCCAACGGTTGACGCCGCACTACAAGCGCTCCTGCGCGAGAACTGGTACATATTCGCCTGGCACCCTTCTTATATGCCAGGAATCTCATGCAGGTTGGCCGAACACAGCCTCAATATATTGAAGGGATATAAGCCGGTCAAGTAAACACTGCGGTGCTTTTCCGAACCCAAACGACAAGGTATGGGGGAGGAGCTAGCCAAGTTAATCGAGGCCGGATTCATTAGAGAAATAAAACACCTAGACTGGCTAGCAAACCTGGTGATGGTGCCAAAGAAGGATAAATCCTGGCGCATGTGCGTCGATTTCAAAGACCCCAACAAGGCCTGCCCTAAGGATCCCTTCCCCCTCCCTCGCATCGATCATATTATTGATGCTACTGCAGGACACGACTCACTATGTTTCCTTGACGCATACTCCGGATACCATCAAATCAAAATGAAGGAGTCCGATCAAGCCGCAATGACATTCATTACCCCATACGGGCCCTTCTGCTTGAACAGTATGCCCTTCGGGCTTAAAAATGCCGACGCCACCTACCAAAGCATGATTCAAACATGCCTGGAGAAAAAAATTGGCAAGGCAGTTGAGGCATATGTGGATGACATCGTCATCAAGACTAGGCACGTCGAGTCATTAATAGACGACCTGAGTCTCACATTCGACAACCTCCGCACATATGACATCAAGCTCAATCCGGAAAAGTGTCTTTTCAGCATTCCTGCTAGAAAACTGTTGGGCTTCATTGTTTCCAATAGAGGAATTGAGGCAAATCCAGCCAAAATCCGAGCTTTGTCACAATTGGCTACACCAACAGACCTTAAATAGGTCCAAAAACTAGTCGGATGCGTGGCAGATTTAA